>NC_057794.1:365064690-365364690 GCF_018294505.1 Triticum aestivum
CGAACGTTGTTCTATAACCGAGTAGCCGGACCCATGCCTCTCCTGACATACATTTGTGCATCCAGAGAGTACACACCCGTGACTTGACAAAACACACGTACGTGCCTGTTGTCGATTCACCTTTTCTGCCTTCCGTGCATGAACCAACGTGCCTCACAAGCCTAATGAAACATGCGCCGTGACTCTTACATGGTCCCACTGCCACGCCCGCGTCGCTCCCGAGACTTCACAACCACGCCTCTTTAACCGAGCATTCTAACACTCGGGATCCATGCCTCTGCAGCCACACGTTTGTGCAACCATAGAGTGCACACCCGTGACATGAGAAAACACACGTACGTGCCTTTGTCGCTCCCGAGACTTCACAACGATGCCTCTTTAACCGAGCATTCTAACACATGCCTCTCCGAGCGCACTCTTGTACTACATCCACAGGGTTGATACCCGTGCCTCGAGAAGCAGCATGTGTGTGGCTGTGTTGGCTTCATTTCCGTGCATCCACTGCTTAAATCCACGCGCCTCACACAACACTGGCCTCTTGTGCCTGCGTCAACGTGCCTGTAGAACCTGCACTTCAGTGCCTCGTGTGCTGCCTGCATCCACATGCCTGTAGAAAGGCTCCACTTCAGCACTACCACGTGACTTCACAAACGTGGTGCCTTCACTTATTTGCCTACACGTTCATGCACCCACGTGCCTCACGTGGCACTCGCCTAGACTCTTACGTGCCCCGTAATGCTAGACCCATTTGACTTCACGAACGTTGTTCTGTAACTGAGTAGCCGGGCCCATGCCTCTCCCGACACACATTTGAGCATTCAAAGAGTACACACCCGTGACTTGACAAAACACACGTACGTGCCTGTTGTCGATTCACCTTTTCTGCCTTCCGTGCCTAAACCAACGTGCCTCACATGCCTAAGGAAACATGTGCCGTGACTCTTACATGGTCCCACTGCCACGCCCGCGTCGCTCCCGAGACTTCACAACCATGCCTTTTTAATCGAGCATTCTAACACTCGGGACCCATGCCTCTGCAGCCACACGTTTGTGCATCCATAGAGTGCACACCCGTGACATGAGAAAACACACGTACGTGCCTTTGTCGCTCCCGAGACTTCACAACCATGCCTCTTTAACCGAGCATTCTAACACATGCCTCTCCCAACGCACTCTTGTACTACATCCACAGGGTTGATACCCGTGCCTCGAGAAGCAGCATGTCGTGGCTGCGTTGGCTTCATTTCTGTGCATCCACTTCTTAAATCCACGCGCCTCACACAACACTGGCCTCCTGTGCCTGTGTCAACGTGCCTGTAGATCCTGCACTTCAGTGCCTCGTGTGCTGCCTGCATCCACATGCCTGTAGAAAGGCTCCATTCAGCACTACCACGTGAATCACAAACGTGGTGCCTTCACTTATTTGCCTACACGTTCATGCACCCACGTGCCTCACCTGGCACTCGCCCAGACTCTTACGTGCCCCGTAATGCCACACCCACGTGACTTCACAAACGTTGTTCTGTAACCGAGTAGTCGGACCCATGCCTCTCCCGACACACATTTGTGCATCCAGAGAGTACACACACGTGACTTGACAAAACACACGTACGTGCCTGTTGTCGATTCACCTTTTCTGCCTTCCGTGCCTGAACCAACGTGCCTCACATGCCTAACAAAACATGCGCCGTGACTCTTACATGGTCCCACTACCACGCCCGCGTCGCTCCCGAGACTTCACAACCATGCCTCTTTAACCGAGCATTCTAACACATGCCTCTGCCACCGCACTCTTGTACTACGTCCACGGGGTTGGTACCCGTGCCTCGAGAAGCTGCATGTCCATGCCTATATTAGTTGCATTTCCGTGCCTCCGCTACTTACATCCACGTGCCTCATACGACACTGGCCTGACCCGTGGTTCGCTAACTGCCTGTAGAACCCGCACTTCCGTGTCTCCTGTGCTTCTCTCTGGAAGTGCCTGTAGAACCCACACTTTCGTGCCTCCTGTGCCTGTAGAACCTGCACTTATGTGCCTTGTGTGCCTTCATCCAAATGCCTGTAGAGAGGCTCCACTTCAGAACTAACAGTCTCAACACTAAAAAAATACTGTAGCACAAAAAAACCCAAGCCAAGCATAACGAATCTTGATGCCCAAACGGACGGCTGAAAATTAGAGACGGTTCGACGGTTTCCATCTCTCCCTCCCTCTTCTACTACCTTGCTTCCCCTTCCGCAAAATAAATCTCGAAACCTTCATCACTCCCGCACGCTCTCCTCCTTCCTTCTACACACAAACACAAACTCGAAATCGAGTTCGCGTCACCGGACAACCGCCACCGCGTTCGCCAACCACACTCAAATCCGACAAACAAACAGCCACACTCTGCCCGCGACAACACCAATAACCCCGCCGGCTGCGGCGACCGACGGCGAGGACTTCAACAGCGATGGCGGAAATCGCAACAAAAAAGGAGCAACGACACAATAAGCGAATGGAAGCGAAAAACACAGCACAAGCAACTGAAGGTAATTATCATTCTAGCCCAATCCATTCCACCGGGTAGATCGTAGTGATTTTTCCACTTCCAGGAACAGCAACCCTAGCCACCGCTACCAAGGAGTTTTTTTATAAACAAAATCAATTTGCCTAACAAATTGAACTAGCGTAGAGATGAGATTTAATAGAAATGCTACTGCTCTCCGCCCTGGGATTTTTGCCATACGATTTGTGCTCAAACGTAAAAAACCTGAAACATCAGTAACTAGAATACGTCCATAGATCCAAACCCCACAAGCATCCTGAGAGGCCTAAACTGATAACCGTACGAGATTTTCTACATCCCTTGTCCAGTCAATGTAACCGTTTTTCAAATTAAGTGCCTCTGTTGTGAAATACCGTGAACAAAGAATAGATGTACCCTGTGCTTCTATGGTAAAACAACTCGTGCCTCACTATCCATGCAAATTTGTTTTCACACCATGCATGTTTTTTTCCTGTGACACACGACTCTGCTTCTAACACCTGCCCATTTTTTATGCAGCAATGACAAATCCTCATGAAGAAGCTAAAACGCAGAAAAATACTGACGAAGACCCTGTTGAAGAGCATGGAAATCAGCAAGCTCCTGTCAAAGGTTTGAGCAAAAAGTCTCCACTGTCCATATACAGAAAACTATATTGAGAGTTATTAATAACTTAACTGCTATCCTTGACAACAATGACTTAACTATGTCTACAAAATAAAACTACCTACCACTTTTTATATATTTCTTTATAGAAAACATAAAAAATGTTCACACACTATCTTGTTTTTAATTCAAAAATAGTTTAACTTACCCAATAAATCTTGAACTATCATTGATGATATTCCTCCAATTATGAAATATCACCTGCAGAGTGCATTTTTGTCTCAGAAAATGCTTCACCCTAACTTCACTCCCCAGCTGCACTCATAACCTTAATTAATATTTTCTTCCATCCCTTCATTAGCTCAATCGGCAACAATAGTAATAACCTATCTTAACCCAAGAAAATAAAACCGAAAATCCCCTTTGGAAGTTTCACATTCATTATGCATAATCATGGAAGACATATATTTTAAATGTGTATCAACTATATTTTCGGACAAAAAGAACATCATTTTTTGTTACTTGGTCATTATACAGGACACGAAGACGGTGATATTCACAGCGCAGAAATAGGCATCATGACTCCTCATTCATCAGAAAAGGACACAGAACAAAACATGAGGAACAAACCGCCTGCAGAAGAAATGATAACTTACAGCAAGCTCAACAAGAATAAACATCCAGCAACAAGCAAAAAAAAGAGGAAATCAGATACAAGCACTGTTTTTTACTCCTGGAGCAAAAAGGCTAAAGCAAAAGGACAATGCTGAAAACATCATCGACACTAGTACCTTGCAGAATCAGCCATTACCCCTAATGGTACTCCCGCCAACATCACCAACCACCACGAAGAAACAAGCTGAACGCAAGAAGAAAAACAAATGACGAAGGGTAGAAAAAGAACAAGACGATACCAATAGCAAAGGTTCAGATACCAATGATGACGACGATAACAGGAAACATGATGCAGATTTCATTCCTACGGACGGCGATGATGCCGACGAGCATGACACCGATGCAGAACATGACGACGATGTAAAAACACACTTATATACTAATTTTGAATACCACTATTAAGGACTCAGGATCTAACGTTCCTTTCTAACGAAACCCTTTCATTTTGTCTTCTGAAACAGAACAAATCAGGACAGAAGGACAGAAAGAGAAGAAAGACAAGCGGAAAAGAATTGGCAGCACCAATAGTTGACGAAGAACAGCAAGAAACAGACGAAGAGAAATGCCAAATCAAGGAAGGGTCAGCATTCGCTCATGTCAAGAAAGCATGGAATTTACTTAAAGACCGTCACAGGGAAGATATTAGGACGACAGGATTTGGCAGCATAGAGAACTGCAAAAAAATGGGCTCCATCGGCAGACCACTTGCAGCACACATCTACGACAACCTGGACATAGAAAGCATGACAATAACCTTCGATGTTGGTACCGAAGACAAGAAACTCAAGATTACCAAGGAAGCTATACACAAGGTGTTTGGTTACACAAACGGCACGGAAAAGTCAGCACCAAGGCCAGCGAAGAGCCCAACTTCAATGAAAAAACTGATGTCAGACCTTGGCTTCAAACATACAGATTTCAAGCCAAAACTGTGCGCAGAGCTAAATAAATTGGTGGAACTAGATGACGAACAGTCAAACAGGAAATCGGTTAAAAAAAATTCCTTATTTTTTTCCACAACGTTGTCTGTGGGTCAAGCGCCGCTATCTTCGCCCGACAAGCTATAATGGTAGAGGACATGAACTATCCAGAGATGGCAAAGATGGATTTCTACGAGGTAATCGTCGAATGTATTAAGGAAGGAGCCAAGATATGGCAGAAACACAGAGACTTGCCTCAGGAAGAAAAGAACAAAAAGCATGTCAATGGTTTGTCACAGGGGCCAGTAATCATGTACCTCGACTCCCTGCTGCTGCCAACCGACACAAAAGAAATGCGGAAGATTGCAAACACAATGGACAATACCTCATTACCACGAGTAAACCATCTCAAAGAGAGTGACCTAGCGAAAATAGCTAGAGCAAACATGAAAAGGGACGGAAAAGCACGACCAGATGACTATGAATTTGGCAAAATACAGGTATAGCTATATTGTACATAAATCAGTCCTTCCCTTTTTCAAAATGGTTTCCATTCTAATTAACTACATTCCACCAAAATGATGCAGACATGGAAAGGAAAAACAGAGAGAATCTTCTATGCCAACACAGCATCAACTTCGTCTTCAATTCGGCAGACAGCAGGAGAACATCGCAAACAACAGCAACACCAGAACATGACCAAACTGCTACCACCTCCACCCAAACGCCGGCGCGAACCATGTGTCAGCACCAGTGGAAGCAGGGAACCAAACAAAAGCATCAGCACAGGAGCAGAAGAAAGATTCCAAAGGATAAACAAATTGTTGTAAAAAGTACTCCATGAAGCAGAATAGATACCCTCAGTAACCACCAGGGCTGAAAACCAATGCAACAAAAAGGAAAAAATACTGCATGAAAAAAACAAGAACCTAGTCACGCAACAAACAATTGCCCTGATGGATTCATTGGAACAACTCAGATAGTTTTAGGACATAGTTTGCACAAGGTACCTGACAGACAACGCGACCCTACAGACACTAGAGCAAGCAGATCCAGCAGCCTCAAGTAGACTAGCCGATGCCAACCGCACGAATGAAATCGTAGCCACAATAGAACCAAGAGAAAGGAGGAAAAAAGAAAGAAGAAGAAGACGAAGAGAGAAAGAGAAGAGCAAAATCAAGGGGCATAGGCATTGACAAGCGGCAAAAACAGGTAAGTAAATACTAATGCATGGTGCCATGCGCATGATGGGGAACGTTGCAGAAAACAAAAAAAATTCTACGGTTTCACCAAGATCCATCTATGAGTTCATCTAGCAACGAGTGATCAGAGGCATCTACATACCTTTGTAGATCGCGAGCGGAAGCGTTCAAAGGACGGGGATGAGGTAGTCGTACACGACGTGATCCAAATCACCGGAGATCCTAGCACCGAACGGACGGCACCTCCGCGTTCAACACACGTACGGTCAGCGTAACGTCTCCTTCTTCTTGATCCAGCAAGAGGGAAGGAGAGGTTGAGGAAGATGGCTCCAGCAGCAGCACGACGGCGTGGTGGTGATGGAGCTGCAGTACTCCGTCAGGGCTTCGCCAAGCGCTATGGAGGAGGAGGAGGTGTTGGAGAGGGAGAAGGAGGCAACCAAAGGCATGGGTGAAAAAGCCCTCCTTCCCCCACTATATATAGGAGGGCCTAGGGGGGCGCCGGCCCTAGGAGATCCAATCTCCTAGGGGGGCGGTGGCCAAGGGAGGTTTCCCTCCCCCCCAAGGCACCTAGGGGGTGCCTTCCATTTGTGGGACTCTTGCCCTTTTGAAACCCTAGGCGCATGGGCCTCTTGGGGCTGGTGCCCTTGGCCCATGTAGGCCAAGGTGCACCCCCTACAGCCCATGTGGCCCCCCGGGACAGGTGGCCCCACCCGGTGGACCCCCGGGACCCTTCCGGTGGTCCCGGTACAATATCGGTGACCCCAAAACTTGTCCCGATGGCCGAAACAACACTTCCTATATATAATTATTTACCTCCGGACCATTCCGGAACTCCTCGTGACGTCCGGGATCTCATCCGGGACTCCGAACAACATTCGGGTTACTGCATATACATATCCCTACAACCCTAGCGTCACCGAACCTTAAGTGTGTAGACCCTACGGGTTCGGGAGATATGTAGACATGACCAAGACGACTCTCCGGTCAATAACCAACAGCGGGATCTGGATACCCGTGTTGGATCCCACATACTCCACGATGATCTCATGGATGAACCACGATGTCGAGGATTCAAGCAACCCCGTATACAATTCCCTTTGTCAATCGATATGTTACTTGCCCGAGATTCGATCGTCGGTATCCCAATACCTCGTTCAATCTCATTACCGGCAAGTCACTTTACTCGTACCGTAATGCATGATCCCGTGACCAGACACTTGGTCACTTTGAGCTCATTATGATGATGCACTACCGAGTGGGCCAAGTGATACCTCTCCATCATACGGAGTGACAAATCCCAGTCTTGATCCGTGTCAACCCAATAGACACTTTCGGAGATACCCGTAGTATACCTTTATAGTCACCCAGTTACGTTGTGATGTTTGGTATACCCAAAGCACTCCTACGGTATCCGGGAGTTACACGATCTCATGGTCTAAGGAAAAGATACTTGACATTAGAAAACTCTAGCAAACGAACTATACGATCTTATGCTATGTTTAGGATTGGGTCTTGTCCATCACATCATTCTCCTAATGATGTGATCTCGTTATCAATGACATCCAATGTCCATAGTCAGGAAACCATGACTATCTGTTGATCAACGAGCTAGTCAACTAGAGGCTTACTAGGGACATGTTGGTGTCTATTATTCACACATGTATTACGATTTCCGGATAACACAATTATAGCATGAATAAAGACAATTATCATGAACAAGGAAATATAATAATAATGCTTTTATTATTGCCTCTAGGGCATATTTCCAACAGTCTCCCACTTGCACTAGAGTCAATAATCTAGTTACATTGTGATGAATCAAACACCCATGGAATTCTGGTGTTGATCATGTTTTGCCCTAGGGAGAGGTTTAGTCAACGGATCTGCTACATTCAAGTCCGTATGCACTTTACAAATATCTATGCCTCCATCTTGAACATTTTCACGAATGGAGTTGAAGCGACGCTTGATGTGCCTTGTCTTCTTGTGAAACCTGGGCTCCTTGGCAAGAGCAATAGCTCCAGTGTTGTCACAGAAGAGTTTGATTGGCCCCGACGCATTGGGTATGACTCCTAGGTCGGTGATGAACTCCTTCACCCATATTGCTTCATGTGCTGCCTCCGAGGCTGCCATGTACTCCGCTTCACATGTAGATCCCGCCACGACGCTCTGCTTGCAACTGCACCAGCTTACTGCCCCACCATTCAAAATATACACGGATCCGGTTTGAGACTTAGAGTCATCCAGATCTGTGTCGAAGCTAGCGTCGATGTAACCCTTTACGACGAGCTCTTCGTCACCTCCATAAACGAGAAACATTTCCTTAGTCCTTTTCAGGTACTTCAGGATATTCTTGACCGCTGTCCAGTGTTCCTTGCCGGGATTACTTTGGTACCTTCCTACCAAACTTACGGCAAGGTTTACATTAGGTCTGGTCCACAGCATGGCATACATAATAGAACCTATGGCTGAGGCATAGGGGATGACACTCATCTCTTCTATATCTTCTGCCATGGTCAGACATTGAGCTGAGCTCAATTTCACACCTTGCAACACAGGCAAGAACCCCTTCTTAGACTGATCCATATTGAACTTCTTCAATATCTTATCAAGGTATGTGCTTTGTGAAAGACCTATGAGGCGTCTTGATCTATCTCTGTAGATCTTGATGCCCAATATATAAGCAGCTTCACCAAGGTCCTTCATTGAAAAATTCTTATTCAAGTAGGCCTTGATGCTGTCCAAGAGTTCTATATCATTTCCCATCAAAAGTATGTCATCTACATATAATATGAGAAATGCTACAGAGCTCCCACTCACTTTCTTGTAAACGCAGGCTTCTCCATAAGTCTGCGTAAACCCAAACGCTTTGATCATCTCATCAAAGCGAATGTTCCAACTCCGAGATGCTTGCACCAGCCCATAAATCGAGCGTTGGAGCTTGCACACCTTGTCATCATTCTTAGGATCGACAAAACCTTCCGGCTGCATCATATACAATTCTTCCTTAAGGAAACCATTAAGGAATGTTGTTTTGACGTCCATTTGCCATATTTCATAATCATAGAATGCGGCAATCGCTAACATGATTCGGACGGACTTCGGCTTTGCTACTGGTGAGAAAGTCTCATCGTAGTCAACCCCTTGAACTTGTCGATAACCCTTAGCGACAAGCCGAGCTTTATAGATGGTCACATTACCATCCGCGTCTGTCTTCTTCTTAAAGATCCATTTATTTTCTATGGCTCGCCGCTCTACGGGCAAGTCAGTCAAAGTCCATACTTCGTTTTCATACATGGATCCTATCTCGGATTTCATGGCTTCCAGCCATTTGTCGAAATCCGGGCCTGCCATCGCTTTTTCATAGTTCGAAGGTTCACGTCTAACAACATGATTTCTAAGACAGGGTTGCCGTACCACTCTGGTGCGGAACGTGTCCTTGTGGACCTTCGAATTTCAGTAGGAGCTTGATCAGAAGTATCTTGATCATTATCATTAACTTCCTCTCTAGTCGGTGCAGGCACCTCAGGAACATTTTCTTGAGTTGCGCCATTTTCCGGTTCAAGAGGTAATACTTCATCAAGTTGTACTTTCCTCCCACTTACTTCTTTCGAGAGAAACTCTTTCTCTAGAAAGGATCCATTCTTGGCAACAAAGATCTTGCCTTCGGATCTGAGGTAGAAGGTATACCCAATAGTTTCTTTAGGGTATCCTATGAAGACGCATTTTTCTGACTTGGGTTCGAGCTTTTCAGGTTGAAGTTTCTTGACATAAGCATCGCATCCCCAAACTTTTAGAAATGACAGCTTAGGTTTCTTCCCAAACCATAATTCATACGGTGTCGTCTCAACGGATTTCGATGGAGCCCTATTTAAAGTGAATGCGGCAGTCTCTAAAGCATAGCCCCAAAAAGATAGCGGTAATCGGTAAGAGACATCATAGATCGCACCATATCTAATAGAGTGCGATTACGACGTTCGGACACACCATTACGCTGAGGTGTTCCAGGCGGCGTGAGTTGTGAAACTATTCCACATTTTCTTAAGTGTGTGCCAAATTCCTGACTCAAGTATTCTCCTCCACGATCTGATCGTAGAAACTTGGTTTTCCTGTCACGTTGATTCTCAACCTCACTCTGAAATTCCTTGAACTTTTCAAAGGTTTCAGACTTGTGTTTCATTAAGTAGATATACCCATATCTACTCAAGTCATCAGTGAGGGTGAGAACATAACGATAGCCACCGCGAGCCTCAACACTCATTGGACCGCACACATCAGTATGTATGATTTCCAATAAGTTGGTTGCTCGCTCCATTGTTCCTGAGAACGGAGTCTTGGTCATTTTACCCATGAGGCATGGTTCGCACGTGTCAAATGATTCATAATCAAGAGACTCTAAAAGTCCATCTGCATGGAGCTTCTTCATGCGTTTGACACCTATGTGACCAAGGCGGCAGTGCCACAAGTATGTGGGACTATCGTTATCAACCTTACATCTTTTGGTTTTCACACTATGAACATGTGTAGCATTGCGTTCGAGGAAGAATAAACCATTCACCATCGGAGCATGACCATAAAACATATCTCTCATATAAATAGAACAACCATTATTCTCGGATTTAAATGAGTAGCCATCTCGAAATAAACGAGATCCCGATACAATGTTCATGCTCAAAGCTAGCACTAAATAACAATTATTGAGGTTTAAAACTAATCCCGTAGGTAAATGTAGAGGTAGCGTGCCGACAGCGATCACATTGACCTTGGAACCATTCCCGACGCGCATCGTCACCTCGTCCTTTGCCAGTCTCCGCTTATTCCGCAGCTCCTGCTTTGAGTTACAAATGTGAGCAACTGCACCGGTATCAAATACCCAGGAGCTACTACGAGTACTGGTAAGGTACACATCAATTACATGTATATCACATATACCTTTTGTTTTGCCGGCCTTCTTGTCCGCTAAGTATTTGGGGCAGTTCCGCTTCCAGTGACCACTCTCCTTGCAATAAAAGCACTCAGTCTCGGGCTTGGGTCCATTCTTTGGCTTCTTCCCGGTAGCTTGTTTGCCGGGCGCGGCAACTCCCTTGCCGTCCTTCTTGAAGTTCTTTTTACCCTTGCCCTTCTTGAACTTAGTGGTTTCATTGACCATCAACACTTGATGCTCCTTCTTGACTTCTACCTCTGCTGATTTCAGCATAGCAAATACTTCAGGAATGGTCTTTTCTATCCCTTGCATATTGAAGTTCATCATAAAGCTCTTGTAGCTCGGTGGAAGCGACTGAAGGATTCTGTCAATGACCGCGTCATCCGGGAGATTAACTCCCAGCTGAGTCAAGCGGTTATGTAACCCAGACATAGTGAGTATGTGCTCACTGATAGAACTATTTTCCTCCATCTTACAGCTGCAGAATTTGTCGGAGACTTCATATCTCTCGACCCGGGCATGAGCTTGAAAAACCATTTTCAGCTCTTTGAACATCTCATATGCTCCATGTCTCTCAAAACGCTTTTGGAGCCCCGGCTCTAAGCTGTAAAGCATGCCGCACTGAACGAGGGAGTAGTCATCGGTACGTGCCTGCCAAGCGTTCATAACGTCTTGTTCTGCAGGGAGAACAGGTGCGTCACCCAGCGGTGCTTGTAGGACATAATCTTTCTTGGCAGCTATGAGGATGATCCTCAGGTTCCGGACCCAGTCCGTGTAGTTGCTGCCATCGCTTTCAGCTTGGTTTTCTCTAGGAACGCGTTGAAGTTGAGGACTACGTTGGCCATTTGATCTACAAGACATATTGTAAATATTTTAGACTAAGTTCATGATAATTAAGTTCATATAATCAAATTATTCAATGAACTCCCACTTAGATAGACATCCCTCTTCTAGTCATCTAAGTATAACATGATCCGAGTCAACTAGGTCGTGTCCGATCATCACGTGAGACGGACTAGTCAACATCGGTGAACATCTTCATGTTGATCGTATCTTCTATACGACTCATGCTCGACCTTTTAGTCTTCTGTGTTCCGAGGTCATGTCTGTACATGCTAGGCTCGTCAAGTCAACCTAAGTGTTTGCATGTGTAAATCTATCTTACACCCGTTGTATGTGAACGTTGGAATCTATCACACCCGATCATCACGTGATGCTTAGAAACGAACGAACTGTCGCAACGGTGCACAGTTAGGGGGAACACTTCTTGAAATTATTATGAGGGATCATCTTATTTTCTACCGTCGTTCTAAGTAAACAAGATGAAAAACATGATAAACATCCCATGCAATCAAATAATAACAGTGACATGATATGGCCAATATCACATAGCTCCTTTGATCTCCATCTTGGGGCTCCATGATCATCTTGTCACCGGCATGACACCATGATCTCCATCATTGTGTCTCCATGAAGTTGCTCGCCAACTATTACTTCTACTACTATGGCTAACGCGTTTAGCAATAAAGTAAAGTAATTTACATGGCGTTTCTCAATGACACGTGGGTCATACAAAAAATAAAGACAACTCCTATGGCTCCTGCCGGTTATCATACTCATCGACATGCAAGTCGTGATTCCTATTACAATAGCATGAACATCTCATACATCACATATAGATCATTCATCATTCATCACAACTTTGGCCATATCATATCACAAAGCACTTGCTGCAAAAACAAGTTAGACGTCCTCTAATTGTTGTTGCAAGTTTTACGTGGCTGAAATAGGGTTCTAGCAAGAACGTTTTCTTACCTATGTGAAAGCCACAACGTGATCTATCAACTTCTATTTACCCTTCATAAGGACCCTTTTCATCGAATCCGCTCCAACTAAAGTAGGAGAGACAGACACCCACCAGCCACCTTATGCAACTAGTGCATGTTAGTCGGTGGAACCGGTCTCACGTAAGCGTACGTGTAAGCTTGGTCCGGGCCGCTTCATCCCACAATACCGTTGAAGCAAGATAAGACTAGTAGCGGCAAGAAAGTTGACAACATCTACGCCCACAAAAAATTGTGTTCTACTCGCGCAAGAAGAACTACACATAGACCTAGCTCATGATGCCACTGATGGGGAACGTTGCAGAAAACAAAAAAATTTCTACGGTTTCACCAAGATCCATCTATGAGTTCATCTAGCAACGAGTGATCGGATGCATTTACATACCTTTGTAGATCGTGAGCGGAAGCGTTCAAAGAACGGGGATGAGGTAGTCGTACACGACGTGATCCAAATCACCGGAGATCCTAACACCGAACGGACGGCACCTCCGCGTTCAACACACGTACGGTCAGCGTAACGTCTCCTTCTTCTTGATCCAGCAAGAGGGAAGGAGAGGTTGAGGAAGATGGCTCTAGCAGCAGCGCGACGGCGTGGTGGTGATGGAGCTGCAGTACTCTGTCAGGGCTTCGCCAAGCGCTATGGAGGAGGAGGAGGTGTTGGAGAGGGAGAAGGAGGCAACCAAAGGCATGGGTGAAAAAGCCCTCCTTCCCCCACTATATATAGGAGGGCCTAGGGGGGGCGCCGGCCCTAGGAGATCCAATCTCCTAGGGGGGCGGCGGCCAAGGGAGGTTTCCCTCCCCCCCAAGGCACCTAGGGGGTGCCTTCCACTTGTGGGACTCTTCCCCTTTTGAAACCCTAGGCGCATGGGCCTCTTGGGGCTGGTGCCCTTGGCCCATGTAGGCCAAGGCGCACCCCCTATAGCCCATGTGGCCCCCCGGGACAGGTGGCCCCACCCGGTGGACCCCCGGGACCCTTCCGGTGGTCCCGGTACAATACCGGTGACCCCGAAACTTGTCCCGATGGACGAAACAGCACTTCCTATATATAATTCTTTACCTCCGGACCATTACGGAACTCCTCGTGATGTCCGGGATCTCATCCGGGACTCCGAACAACATTGGGGTTACTGCATATACATATCCCTACAACCCTAGCGTCACCGAACCTTAAGTGTGTAGACCCTACGAGTTTGGAAGATATGTAGACATGACCGAGACGACTCTCCGGTCAATAACCAACAGCGGGATCTGGATACCCATGTTGGCTCCCACATACTCCACGATGATCTCATCGGATGAACCACGATGTCGAGGATTCAAGCAACCCCGTATACAATTCCCTTTGTCAATCGATATGTTACTTGCCCGAGATTCGATCCTCGGTATCCCAATACCTCGTTCAATCTCGTTACCGGCAAGTCACTTTACTCGTACCGTAATGCATGATCCCGTGACCAGACACTTGGTCACTTTGAGCTCATCATGATGATGCATTACCGAGTGGGCCCAGTGATACCTCTCCGTCATACGGAGTGACAAATCCCAGTCTTGATCCGTGTCAACCCAACAGACACTTTCGGAGATACCCGTAGTATACCTTTATAGTCACCCAGTTACGTTGTGACGTTTGGTATACCCAAAGCACTCCTACGGTATCCGGGAGTTACACGATCTCATGGTCTAAGGAAAGATACTTGACATTGGAAAACTCTAGCAAACGAACTATACGATCTTATGCTATGTTTAGGATTGGGTCTTGTCCATCACATCATTCTCCTAATGATGTGATCTCGTTATCAATGACATCCAATGTCCATAGTCAGGAAACCATGACTATTTGTTGATCAATGAGCTAGTCAACTAGAGGCTTACTAGGGACATGTTGGTGTCTATTATTCACACATTTATTACGATTTCCGGATAAACCAATTATAGCATGAATAAAGACAATTATCATGAACAAGGAAATATAATAATAATGCTTTTATTATTGCCTCTAGGGCATATTTCCAAGAGCGCACACTAAAGCAAACCCCTGTTTTCATACCTAAACTGAAAAGAACTGCCTCAATGCTTTCAGGAATGTACCAATAGCATGCCAGGCCAAGATGAACTCCAACAGCAGGATGGTGTCAACAACCCCAAAAACATGAATGAACACAACAAACAAAGCAACCTCATAGCAGACAATGCTACAACAACAACTACCCCAACACAAGCACAAGATACGATCGACGTCAGAACCTGTGAAGAGGTCGGTATGAACATCCATTTTTTCTTTCAAAACCAGATAGAGTTATATGTGAACTAACAAACCTCCAACAAATTTTAGGCTCAGCTGAAGAACAATCAACTCAGTAGTCCAGCCAAACAAATGCAAGAGCCTAACCCACAATCAACCGTTAGCATAACAAACAACAAAGAAGAAGAAAACAACGAAGAGGAGGTAAACTTCCATAACCCACTATTTCCCACACCGAAAACTCATAAATGGCAGGAAAGAAAGTGAACCACAAACTCATATTGTTTGATCTCCAGGTATCACAAGCACACAAGACCAAGAGACAACCCGTGATGAAATTGAACCCCATAGTGAACCTCAAATAGGCGAAGGGGTCACACAACAGGAACTTTGTGTACAAGAGATTTCCAGCGCCACAACATTGCAGATCACCATCACGAGTACAAAGGAGAAAGCGCAAGACATCCCAGCAGATGAGAAACAAGAGACTGTTATACCTGACAAAGAAACAGTAGATGCATGCACAAATAACCCAGTCATCAACACGGAGGTAAAAATTCAACAACAACAACCACTTTTCAAAATATTTTTATGATGTCTGAACTACCTAATACACCCCGCCACGTCAATACAAAGATTATAAGGGATGTCTCACCATTTTCTTTGAACAAATGCAGGAAACAAACGAGTACGCTGACCTCGAAGATCAAGAAATTCAAACAACAACATTTGAAGAGGTTGAAGAGGTGAGGTTACAAAGCTCAGACACAAATGAAGTTCAATCTATAATTTCATTTTTTATTAAACAGGAAGAGGAAGCAAGCAAAAGCACTGGCATAGACATTCAACAAGAAAAACTAGAGGACAACACAAGACAAGGAGAAGTCGTAGTACAAGGAGTAGACAGTCCTGCAACTCCAGAGATAGAGGTCTAAAAAAATTGTAACTGAAACCGTCAGAAATGCACCCATTTCTTAAATATTTTTGGTGATGGTGCAGACAGAAGAAGCTCAAGAAACCATCAACAATCAAGACCATCAAACACAACCAGGGGAGCCCAATGAAGAACCCAAACATGTTCTTCAAACAATAGACAATAATGCCACTGAAGACCAAGCCACAAAAAATTCACTGACCAAACAACATGTACAAGAGACAGCGGCAGCATCAACGACTGAAAAGGTAAACTTACGAAACCTGCAACTATGAAATTATAAAATTGCTGCGTGCAGAATAAAATAAACTTCAACCTAAACCACAATTGTACTCACTCCAATGGACTCTCACTTTGTCGCCTCTATGTTTGAACAGCTGCAAGAAAAAAACAAGGTCAGTGACGATGAACAGCAAAATAAAGAGTAAGAAAAGAACCCAAAACCACCACTGAACGAAGAATCAGTAGTAACAACAACAAATACAGAGGTGAAAACACATAACACCTCTTCATGAACTTATAGTTGAAAAACACACATTTGACATTTCACTACTATCCTGCATAACAGAGAGAGGAGACCAATGAGCAAAAGGAGGACACCAAAGAAGGGCAATATGTTCTTCAAAAGGCAGCCATCAACGTAACAGAAGATCAAGCCCAAAAATATTCACTCGCCGAAAAACACGGAGCAGAGACGGCAGCAACAACGACTGAAAAGGTAAAGTTTCATACATTGGTCCTATCAAAGTATAAAATAGTTATGTGGAACCTCAAATGCACTGCCAGTTAGCCACCTCTGTGTTTCAAAAGCTACAAGACAAAAACGACGGCACCAGCGATGAACTACAAAAGAAATAAGAAGAAGATGCCCAAAAACCTCAACTCAACAAAGAACAAGCACAACATTCAGCAGCAACGATTGAGGAGGTAATGTTACATAAGCTGATTCTACGAAAATATAAAGTAGTTCCATGAGAACTGAAATGCACTCAAACTTAGCAACCTTTATGATTGAACAGCTGCATGAAAAAAACATGACAGTGACGATGAACACCAAAACAAAGAATAGGAGGATACCCAAGAAACTACACTCGACGAAGAACAGGTGGAACAGTCAACATCACCAACGACAGCTCAACAGGTGAAGTTGCACAAAATATTTCCACAAAATTACACGACTTAATCACAATCAAAATAGCTCAAGCAACGCACCAAACAATTCGCTGTTTTCCCATAACATCTGCTATAATTGAAATAAAGTAGCAAGTTAAATTATTTCAATGCTTTTTCAATGATAACGCAGAAACACGAAGAAGGCGACCATGGAGATACAAGCAATGAAACAGACACACACATTGTTCCAGAGAAAGAAGAAGAAACCCTCGAAGAAAACCCTACACCGTCGTACAATGCCAACTCCCCTGGCAGAGAGGTCAGTGCCAACCAGGTCGAGACTAAAAACAAGACGGAAAAGACCACCAGCAAAACACAACGGTTGACAAGAAAGACACAGACGACACATATGAAGATGCAGAAAAAACTGAACAAAAGGGTACAATGCAAAAAGAAGAACAAAATATGCCGCAACAAGCAGAAGGAGAACAAGAAAGGAACAACACTGGACAGGACATATCTTCTAGCATCGAAGCAGGCAAGACAATATAAACTTAATTGCTATCTTGTGATCTTGTGACTTGGAGTTATTTATATTAAATTCGAACTCATCGCAGGCACAATGGAGAAAGGGGACAAAGATAGTGATTCCGTCAACAAAGCCATCGAAGACCTGTACAACGTTGTATGCAAGCCATGGACACAGAGAGAAATGTAAGTTCATGAAACTAACACAAAACACATTATTACACACGATCATATTGACTGTATCATGTGTAAACTAAAACATTTTTGTAAATATACTTTGCAGGGATGAGCTTTTCATTACAACAAACAAGTTTGATGTCAATCTAGGCCATGTCGCCGAAAGTTTCAAGGTCGGTAATTCAGTACGCACCGAAGCAATCGAGCCCATGCTAACAATCTTGAGAAAACAACTAAATGACACAGGGAGAAAGATTCTGTCGTTGAACAACACTGTAAGTAAAGATCACAGCAAAAGAATCACGTTTAAAACAATAAATATGACTTTATAACTGAACTTACAAATTCCCTTTGTGTATCTGTGACAAAACAAGCAGCACTAGATAAAGGAAGCCGACGACGAAGATCCAATGTGCTATAGAAATAATGATCAAGAACACAATAGAAAAAATTGCTACCTGCCAGGCTTACATCATTTTTGAACATGCAAGATGACGAAAAACTGCAAGATTATAACATGGTAAGCAGATCAGCTTGCGTATATGTTATGAAAAGTTATCTTTTTTATTTTATGTTTCTAAATGTAAGAAGATTTCCAAATATTTTATTTTTACTTTTTTGTTTTATAGTTCCTTCTACCATGTTCGTTGCGCGGGATTGAGCAAGACGAAAATACAAGTCATTACTTCATCATTACAGTTAACATGCAAAAACAACGCTTTGAACTCCTTGACTCTTCAACTGCATATCCAGGCACAATAGAATTCTTCCACAATGTAACCAACAAATTAATGAAAATATGAAAGCACGTAAGCACAGAGCTACAGCTTTCACAAAAAAGCATCGACCATTTCAAAAGGGTCAAACTACAGGTGCCACTTCAAGGAGAAGAAACGTAAGCACTTCCAACATTTCACTTCTTTGATTTTTTTCAATACAAGTTTCACTACTAAAATTACTGAGATAATTCTCTTGTTTCTTCTTTTCAATGCAACAATTACCACTACCATTGCTCCAACATTTCTCTTTTTTCCGTTCCTTGAATACAACAATCTTACTAGTAACATTCCTCTACATGCAGAATGGACTGCGCATTCTATATGTACATGAACCTGAAGCACTACTCCAATGATGGAACAGCAGCAACCTTAAAGCTAGAACAAGTACCAGAGCTGAGGAAAAAATTCTATATCAACTAATCAGTCAACAAAAAGGGAATACCAAACTGTCATTAATCAAGTGTACAACATGTTAGTCTTTTCAGAAACTAAATCTTACAATTTTGTCACACTAGAAGAAGTAATATTCTTTTTAAAAAAAATATTATTATTTGACTCTAACAGATATGCTGAAGTATGAAGTCGATATGGGAGATAAAGAAATGAGACAAACAGAATGTTGCATACTAGAAGAGTTTCCGCCAAATCCCGAGCAGAAAGAACATATTATGCGTGCGACAACCACAAAAGATCATGAAGTTATTGATATAACCAGTAAACACAAAGAGGTTATGGATGTCAGCAGCCATGCCATCGCCCAAGAATCTTGCACAGACCACGAAGAAAAGGATCCACCAATAGAACCAGATCAACCACCACCAGACGACAAGATACCACACCATGCTGAAGAGGAAACGGACGAGCAAAATATTAACAGCAATATCCTGAGCACAGAGCAACCTGAACAAACAGGAACTGATTTAAAAGAGGATGACAGAAGCAACGACATACCAAATACACAGGAACAGGTTTCCGAGCAGAAAAAACAACACATTCTTCTTCAAGAAGAAACAGACTCGACAAGAAATCAGGAAGGCACCACCAGCACCATCTCTTTAGACTTCCTAAAATACAAAACAACGAAAAAGCATGAAGAAGTTGATGGATTTATTGACCCAGACCAACTAAAGCAATACGATATGCTTAACCAGATGGGGCAGACATTCGATGAAATCAAAACAACAATGATTTACCAGGAAGACTTTGAGTTCAACAAAAATGTCACGCCGTATCTGACAAGCTTGCAGCAAGAATCAGGAGAATATTCAATGGGTCAATCATCTGAGAACAGCTCAGACAAGAAAATCTCGGTCAAGAAGAGACCGGTAAAGCCTTCAAGCAGACTCCATGAAAAAATCATGATTCCTACTTTTGTCCCAGGAGATTTCAAATTTATGAACAAAGACAGAGCACTTCATGAATACCTATTCAGCAAAGAAGGACGGGACGAATGCGGAGAGTAAGTACTTTCTCTTGCCACAACAAAAAAACAAAGAAATGTTGCCCCTTTTTTAACCAACCTAACTAATGTATAAACTTTTTCTGCTTGCAGTGTAAACGTATATATTAGCTCGAAGCGACCCGACTGGATTACAGGAAAACAAATAATGGAACAGCTACAGAAAGGAGATGATGGACAGATGGAGGGCTCCATCGCAAATGCATTGTTCGAAGAATGGACAGTGCAGCAACAATACAACACAACCGATAAAGCCATACTTCCTGCAGAATTTGCAAATGTATGAACTCCAATTTGACAAAAAACACTTGCATCATTTCGGTGTTTATAAAGATTGAACTAAAAATTAGAAAACTTTTTGGTCGCAGATCGTGCTTGGTCTCAAAATTGGAAAGAAAGGGGGACTAGCAGAATTCAATGAGGACGAAGCATTGAAACAGTTTGCACCCCTTGTAACAGGGAAGGAACTTTTAAAGAAAAAGCTGGTAAGTTAATAGAAATATACAAACATAATTCATTTCTCCTACAGATTGCACATTTACATGCCATTTAATTCTCCTGACAAGAATGAACTTTAACTGACTTTGTCTCCAAACAACGCAGATTATGATACCTCACAACACAGATAAACACTACACACTATACGTGCTCAACAAGTACACTAGCTCCATCGACATACTTGACTCACTGAATTACAGAAACGGGAATGGAAAGAATACATGGAAAACACACCATAAGGATCATCCAGAACCGGTACGTCAATTCAACCTTGTTTTCTAATTGGTTTTCTAGTTCCTGCATTCCCTTGTTTAATGCCAAAACACAACAATGACACCAAACCGTAATCACAGATTAAAAGGATGCACGCACTCATGAAGAAGCATTACGGCGAAGTGGAGCTACGAGCCAATGGTGAACCGAACTGGTCGAGGATAGCAGAAACACCTAACAGAGTTTGCGTGCCAAAACAGCAGGGTACCCAATGCGGACACTTCATGGTTCAATTTGCAAAATACTGGAATGGCATTGATCTCATAAAAGATGATGAGGATTTCGATGTAAGTGAATAGTACGAGAGCAATAATTTTAATTTTTACAAGCACCACTAGTTGAATACTTCAATTATTTCATGAAAGAAAAATAAAAGAATATCCAATGACCTCCATGCAGCAAAGAAACGTAGATGCCAAGTGGAAACCAGAGTTCCTTTTTACAGCCATATTTGGTGAAACAAACCAAGTAAAGTGCGAGGATCTACCTGGAAGAATCAAAGAATTCAAACCAGAAACTTCGAAGTTCTTTTACACCAACAAAGGTAAGAAAATCATTTCTATTTATCTTTTTTTTGTAATAATCTACCCATCCCACGGTTCACCAATGTCTTTCGTATCACAAGAGCTTACATATTACATATCTGCTTCCGCTGACAGAAACAGATGAAACTAAAAGGGACAAAAGACGAATCATCAGTCCATACCCAAAACATTCTCATTACTTCCAACACACAGCGGAGGTGTCCAACCTCTTCCATCTAGTCATGAGCGACAGCTGGCAGGAAGAATACAAAAAGTGAGTTCTTTTCTATTGCACCTCAAATATAGTTGGACAGAGGCCAAAAATAATGTAAAAATCTGTTTCTCACTGACTGAGACCTCCAAAATTATTTAATCTCCCTATCATAGCAAAACTATATCTAGGCGCATCCGCAGGGACAGTGAAAGCACGCAACTTATTGGAGCCCAACTGAAGGCAGTATTTGGTCCAAGACCAGCATAGACGAACATACCACATCATATGGAAACGAGGGTCCTCGATGACATAGCAGAAATCTGGGAAAGCAAACAAGATTCCAAACAAAGTGATAGAGTAATATTAGGCCCAAACTTTGCACAGGTAAAATTTTAAAAAGCAAAATCTTGTCTATATTGCAACACCTACTCTTTTTATATTGTTACACAGCTCTTTTTTCTAACAGTTTTTTTCATCGTAATTATTGTTTGCAGCATATATTGGATTTAAAGCATCGCAAAACTGGTATTAAAAATTTAAAAATGAATTGCAAAAAAGAAAGAATCAGCTGGTTCCCATGTATCTCAAGGAAAATCAACGGAAAAAGCTCTCAACAGCAAACATGGTAACAACCTTTCCTCCATGACAAAATCTCAAAATATGTGTTCTATTAAATTACTTTATATTAAACTGTCATCTAAGAAACAAGTATTTTGTACGCAGATATTCATTCCAATGGAGAAGGATGACCGCTATGTACTATATGTGTTGGACAAATACAAAAACAAAGTTCACATTATTGATCCTCGAGAAACGACTCTAGAGGAATTTGAGAAAGAAAAGATAGACGTAGATAAATTGGATCAAAAAGAAGCAAGTCGAGTTCTTCAGGAAAATGAAGATGCTGAAAAAGAAAGAGAAAGACAGTTTCAGGAATATCATGTTCATAAGTTGGCAATCGTAAGCATTTATACATAACAATTTTTTCAGTTTTACAAGTTGCAATACAAAAACAATTAATTACAAAATACAATATTCCCAGGTACCTAGGTTTAAAGGAGTCTTCAACACCATACTAGGACAAACAATGACTCCCATGCATACAAGATGGCAGATTCATACCGTGCAAGATGTTCCAGTGGTAGAAAAAGGGAGAATCAACATTTGTTGTTTTAAAGCTTGCATTCATCTACAATGGTGAAAAGTTTGTCCAAGACCTGGAAGATTTGACAGTAAGTTTATATAGATTTACTTATAAACAACTTATATGCACAAACTCTAATAATATACTTCTCTTCTCGGCAAAATTTCACAGGATGAGGTCGAAGATTGGAGGGCAGAGGCAATGTACATTCTCTTAAGTAGCGAGATGAATCAAGTCAAACCTAGTGAAATGGGTGACGAGATTAGCAAGATCATGAGCAAAAATGAAGACTAAAACTTTTGATTTAGCCCGCGAGGCTAATTCTATCTAGACGTGACAAAAAATTTATCAATAACTCACATTTCTATGTAATGTAGTTAGAAATTGCGTGTTCATGTTGAAAAGAGAAGTATTTCGACAATGCCTCTTACATCATCAGAGAGTGCCAGTAAACTATAAACAACAATGCCTCTTCTTATTTGTACGACAACACTGACTCCCAAAACGAACCTTACGCATGACTCTGGACCACCTCGTGCCTCCAGAGTGACAAGCCTGTGCCACCAAACCGTCACCATGCCCGGCAATATCACACACACATACCTTACGCGTGACTCTGGACACCCGTGCTCCAGAGGAATGGCCTTTGTGCCACCAAACCCTGGGTCACCATGCCTCCGGGCAATATCCACACACACACATACCTTACGCGTGACTCTGGAGACCACCCTCCCGTGCCTCCAGAGGTGAAATGGCCTTTGTGCCACCAAACCTGGGTCACCATGCCTCCGGGCAATATCCACACACACATAGCCTTACGCGTGACTCTGGAGACCACCCTCCCGTCTCCAGAGGTGAAATGGCCTTTGTGCCACCAAACCTGGGTCACCATGCCTCCGGCAATATCCACACACACACAGCCTTACGCGTGACTCTGGAGACCACCCTCCCATGGCTCCAGAGGTGAAATGGCCTTTGTGCCACCAAACCCTGGGTCACCATGCCTCCGGGCAATATCCACACACACACATAGCCTTACGCGTGACTCTGGAGACCACCCTTCCGTGGCTCCAGAGGTTAAATGGCCTTTGTGCCACCAAACCCTGGGTCACCATGCCTCCGGGTAATATCCACACACACACATACCAAGAACGCCTCAACCGTGGCTAGCTCCTACGCACACGTGACTTCACATGCTTCAAACCCGTGCCTCCGTAGGCAACATACCAATGCCTTCGTAGTATACACACATGTGAGTGCACGCACAAACCTAGCTCGTAAACAGACGTGACTGCAATTACTTCAAACCCGTGCCTTCAGCACAACGTTTAGCACAAACTTTAGCACATGCTTTAAACACATGCTTCAAACCCGTGCCTTCAGCACAACCTGCTATATAAAAATTAAACGCGCGCCGCACGAACCAGCACGCCGCACGACCAACGCGCCGCACGACCAACACACACTTTGACCTATGCCCCCCTTCAAGATGTTTATGAAAATTAAACGAGCCGAAGGCGAGCCGGAGGTTCCCTCGCGCCGGAGGCGCCGTGCCACACGACGACGTACAACGCGCCGCACGACCAACACGCACTTTGACCTATGCCCCCCCCCCTTCAAGATGTTTATGAAAATTAAACGAGCCGAAGGTGAGCCGGAGGTTCACCCGCGCCGGAGGCGCCATGCCACACGACGACGTACAACGCGCCGCACGATTGAATGATTCTGAAGACTGCTTTTTTACATTAAAAAGTTGCTTTTTTTCTTTACTTGAAAGGTGACATTTGATAGTGTTGTTAGTCCCCGCCCGTAACTACCCCATAAATCTCCATTACCCGGAAATATAATGGGAACAAAAAGAGAAACGGGAAAGGTAAAAAGGGAACCAACCGCGCGAACCGGTATTTTTCTGTGTTTTCGCGCGGAAAGGGAAAATGGAAAATTCAGGTAGTTCGAGGATCAAACTGCAAAACGCACCAAACCAGAAACCGGAAAGGGAAAACCGGGAACCAACCGCACAACTGGTTTTCCCTTGCGGGAGCGCTCTGCGCGCGACACTTGTCACGCGCGGAGCGCTCCCGAACCGCTCGTTAACTAGTTGCTCCCAAAATAGAGGTGTCGCCAAATAGACAGCCCATCCGAGTCATCTGATAAAAAAAATACAAGCTCATCCAGTTTTGGGAAGCTTTTGATGTTCTTCTTTTCATTTCTATTTTTTGACCAGAATTTTTGCTTTTTTGTTTCTTATTTATCTTATTTTTATTTCCACTTTTATTATTATTTTTTTAGAAATCTGTGAACAATTTTCAAATTCATTATTTTAAAAAATAATCACAAATATCTATTTAAATTCATGAATTTATGTCTAATTCGAGAACTATTGTTTCAAATTCACGAACTTCTTTCAGATTCTTGTATTTTTTCAAATTCATAGATATGTTTCAAATTTGTAATGTTTTCTTAAAATTCCCCGACTTTACTTTATCCATGGACTATTTTCAGTTTGAGAGTGCATTTGCGAATGTCAGCCCATGGCTAGCGCGGGAGTGCCCCCATACCAAGTGGCGTGACCCAGTGTTGCCACGTGTCGCACATTAGTGCTTCTCCCACCAGAACGCTATTTTCTAGTTTTTTCAGGGTTTCTCTTTTTCTTTTCCCCCCCTTTTCCTAATTTTACGATTTTTTCCTTCTATTTGTTCGATTATTTCACCTTTTTCATGTTAGGGGTATGGAGTATAGTTGTGCTTTCGTTTGGAGCATAATTGTGTTTCTCACGTGAAAAAGCACGACCGTGTTTTCCCAGAAAAGTGAAGCATAATTGTGCTTCTGCATGAGAGTACAGTTGTGCTTCTGTGCTTCCCCAAAGTGAAACACAATTGCGCTCCACATGTGCAAAAGGAAAATTGTGCTTCCACAAGAAGTGAAGCATAGATGTGCTTCTCGCGTAAAAATGCACAACTGTGCTTTCTTGAAAGTGAAGAACAGTTAGTATAGTTTTGGAAGCACTAGTTAGTGCAGTTTTGAAGCACAAATTTGGACAGTTTTAGAGCATAACTTTTGTCAACAAAATTCGTTGAAACCTATCAACATGAGATATAGTCTAAAAGATCTCGACGCTAGAAACACAAATGTGAAAATATTTTATGATTTGGACGTACAGTATGAGAGATATATCATTTTAAAAAATTAAATCAATGAAAGAAAACATAAGTAGACCCATCAATCTCCTCTGCGTATGAAAAGAAATTTCACCAAAACTCTGTAATTGCGACAAGTCGGCCACTTCGTCATTTGTCACATGAGTGACTTTTGCTAAGGGTGCCTTTTTTCGCAAGGGGTGCCTTTATTTTATTGTTATATATAGTGATTTCGTGGCTTCACAAAAACAAAGAGGAGATTTACAGGAAAGGCCAGCTAATTACTCCTCTCTTCCACTATAACTACTACGTGAAAGAGCCTGGTGAGGCAGGCACTCGTATAGTTCTCCGAAACTCCGATAGCTCAGTAATTTTCTGAGCTTACAGATGTTTGTTCCATTGTAAAGATGCCCTGAAAGCGGAGGTTAGCATGATTCTTGAAGGGGTATCTATGAGCGAAATGGCTTCACAGACGACACAGATTACACGACATGTGAACGATACACTGTGCATGCATCAGTCAACAGAAAAAACAAATTGCCTTCTGCATGTACGCTCGCTGCTGGGGCTGCCACATTGGATCGTGCATGCGTGGTCTGCAATTTCGTCGTGTGTATAGCAGCTTTCATCTATGAGTGTGCAATGCTCTGATCTATCAATGGTGATCCAGTCAGATAACTCAGTTGCTATTGCTGCATTGACGGATGATTCGCTTGACCGGTCTGCCTATGGACATTTGATGACAGAGATCAAGAAGCTCGTGTAGCTTGTGGGTTTGTCTCGCTGAAAATATATCGTAATCAAAATAGTGTTGTTCATAGTCTAACAAATGTAGAGAGATCTAGATGTAGCACCGCTTGTTGATTGCACTAGGTTCCAGAGAGTGTCAAAGAGCTTCTATTAGCTGACTGTAACGCTATTTTTGAGGAATAAATACCCACTTTACCCGCAAAAATAATTTTCACTCCTCTCTTCCATTGCTATCCCTATGCTGGTGGAACTCGCGCTCCACGTGTTGCGTGCCCACAGCGCGGGGCGGGAGCGGGGAGCCGCAGCCCAGGGGAGCAGAGCACGCGCCACTAGTGCCGGTGCGCGACGTGCACGCGCGCGGTGACCGCGGCCCGCCCGCGAGGAAATTTGCATCGGAGTGAAGCTCCAAACGTCCAAATGTACACACACACAGGAGGATCGGTACACCAATACGTACGCCATCTCTTGGAAACCCGCATACATACTTTCGATCCCTCGCTAGCTAGCCGGAGTCAGTTGTACAGCGAAAGGGACAGGTCCAGGCTAACTCCGCCGCGGCACCGCCCCGAGCAGGAGCCGCTGAGACTCGCCGACGACGACGTCAGGAAGCTGCCCTGCTCGCTGACGTCGGCGCGGCACTGCCCCACGCTGCGCCCGCCGAGGCGCCCCGAGTCCAGCTCCAGCGCCAACGACAGAGACAGCCCGCCGTCGGCCCGCTCCGCCGCCGCCGCCTCCCTCGGCCTTCTGTGGCTCGCCGGCGCGATACCGTGGTGGCCGTGGACTAGCTCACCGCCCCGCTCCTGCAAAACGCAGCACTTCTGTCAGTGCCTCAGTGCACGCACGCACGCACGCTGCCGCGTATCGATCGACCCAGCGACCAACTGGTACAAGGGCATGCATGGCGACCGGCGACGCGAGGCTCGATGGGCCACAAGGATCCACGCGCCGCTCGCGCATGCGACTCGTCCCAAGCGCTTTTGCAGCGGTGGGCCGGGCTCAGCGAGACGAGACGGGCTAGTAGACGGCTATGCTACCTCGCAGTAGGGCGCGAGGTCACCACCACCACCACGCCTCGGCGCGGCGAGGTCCCGCTCCGTCTCCCGCGGCGCGGGCGTGCAGCCGGGGCGAGCGGATTGTTCGCCACCACCGCCTGCTGCAGGTGTGCGCTGCCATGTCCGGGAGCGCGGCGGCAGGTGGTGGCCCTGCTCGTGCGTCGTCGTCGTCGTCTGCATGCAGTGGGAGTTGTAGTAGTATGCTTGGCCTGCAGCGGCGAGGCCGTACGCGCCCGATGTCACGTCCCTCTCGCATATTCCTTGGCCCCTGGCCAAGTTTTCCTGGGGGCTCGCTCCTGCCTCGTGTGCGGTCTCCATCTCGGATGGCCTGCATGGTGGCATGATTACTTTTCTTCAGTTTAATTTGGAACGCGTAATGTAATACCATTGCTAGTTGATTATTAAGCACAGATACATATTGAAAATGTCATATTTTCAAATTGTACGGTGAGATAGTTATTAATAGAAAACAGAAAAGAGTAGGTCTATTCCATGGCCTTTGGCCTCCAGGTTTGCAAATATAACCAACATAGTGATTCCATTACTTGTTGGTAGAGTTTACATGCCTGAGTGGTGAGGTGAGCCTGCTAAGGAATTTGCCGACTGTGTAAACATAAAAATATTACTCCCTCCGTTTCGAAATATTTGAAATTCTATCATTGTCCTAAGTCAAACTTCTTTAAATTTGACCATGTATATAAAATATATATTATTATCTACAACATCAAATATATACAATATGAAATATTCTCAAAAATCCTGCTAAAACATCACACCTATAATATAACAAGATCCAACGGAGGGATTATAAAAATACTACTGTATGTGTCCTGGAAAGAAAAAAATAGTTCAGTATATATTTATGTCGCAGTGAGCTGAAATGTTTGTTATTTTTGCCGAGGACACATAAATGCATATTTTAACAATCCCTCCGCGGGATCATCTTATTACATTAGAGAGATGCTCCCATATTTATTTCATATTTTTTAATAACTTTTAAACCGTTAAAAGTTTGACGAGCCTAAACAAGTTTTGTGGCAAGCTATGGTAGACACAGTTTTACTCAGTATGAAAGTATGATTTACTATGAATCTAATGAAAAACTGATTTGGAGTTTCAGATGTTGCTATATTTTTCAATAGACTTTACCACTTATACATGCTTGACTTAGGAGAAACCTGAAACTTCAAATATTTTGAAATGGAGGGAGTACTTTTTCGTCAGCGCCGTTAAAATAAGTATAACAATTTGATGCCAATTTAAACAAATATGTTAGTTTTTTCGAAAAATTCCAGAAGCGTTTTTTGGGTTATAAAAACTGGATTGAGGGTAAAGGGATCTCAGGTATGATTATCTAGGGAGCTGAGTGAAGCCATAAATTTTGGAAAGAAATGTAAGCCAAACCAATAGTATAGTTTCTAAAGGGAAATTAATTTTTTAAAATACTAATGAGAAAAAAGAGGCAGTGATGATGTGACCAAAGTAGGCTGGTCAATAATTCTTTACTCTGGATATTCCTACCAGAGTGCGCCAGTATACTACAGTCTCTGAAAGCTACCTCACTTTCTACTTGTAGGCATGCAGACGCCCATGTACCAAACATGAGCACAGTATGCATCTCTAGGCATCCTAGGTAGGAATATGCATGCGATGGAGCCCTCATGCAGCAAGCATGCAGAAGGAATGCAAAGTTTGTGCAGTGTCAACACAGGCGTTGCTGTTCCCTTGTCATCATGCATTCATTCATTCAGTCATGTGAGAGGGGAAGAGGTGAAAGAATCAAGGAATGGTTCATGATGTGACTGATGGGCTAGGGATATTGGCAAAACATGGATCAAAAGAGTGAGAGAGGAAAGGCAATGACCTTTTCAGTTGGGGGTGGTGGAGCAGTGACCCCTTTGTATGCTTTGGAGAGTGGCACCGGCAATAGGGTCCATCGCGGTACTCACCATGATGATGAACTTGCTGCATATCTGTCCAAACTTCCATGCTTCCTCCTGCGAATGTGTGCTCCTGATCCATTTGCTGAATGCCTGGCCATCACAAGAACAGAGATTGGTAGAACTGCTTAGGCTTTTGGCTCATTGCTGCATGCATGCATGCATGCATGCATGGAGAATAAAAGTACCACCTTCTTGTAGCATTTTTTGCTTGCCATTTAATTAATTGTGGCTTTTCTTTAGGACACAAAGAATGTGCAGATGGCTGTTTAGAAGTGTGCCAGGCATGCATGCACATGTATCTA
Organism: Triticum aestivum; assembly: GCF_018294505.1. Taxonomy (NCBI): domain Eukaryota; kingdom Viridiplantae; phylum Streptophyta; class Magnoliopsida; order Poales; family Poaceae; genus Triticum; species Triticum aestivum. The sequence continues at coordinate 365,094,456 of NC_057794.1, forward strand.
TGACATGAGAATGAGCCTAATGACGTGCTTCTCGTGTAGCAGCTAGCTTATTGTTGCGTTGTCAGCAGAAGAGAGGAAAACTGCATGTTGTTTTCTTTGACGGGTTAATTAGGTTAGCATTAGTTGGATAGCCTAATCTAGCTCATGGTAGCCTAATTAACCTGTCAAAGAAAAAGATTAATCATCTCGTAAAAAGTTCATGACGATTCTCCAGAAACAGGCTCTCGCCCCGCTTTATAGATAAAGCACAAACCAAACTTGATGATGATTATAGGAAAATGATCAATCATCTCATACTAGTAGCGCATACCTTGCATCATGTCAAGATCATTACCCCTCATGTTCCTGTACATCTGTTTTTAACAAGCACGCACCGCATATCAACCACACAGCAAGAGAGGATAACATTGTATAAAAAGACCAGTAAGCATCGTCAAGCGCATGCAAACCTGTAGATGGCTCTTGACATGAGATATGGTGAGCCCTGCCACCCCCATCAGCTGCAAAACCCTCTTAGGTGTAGCCCCTGAATCATCCGCACGCATTGCACAAGCAAAATAACAGCAGATAATTAGCAACACCTAGCCAAGCTTGAACACAGCACAAACGAGAGAGAAAGCAAGCAAAGCAAAGAGATGAAGTGAGCTTAGAGGGGCATGCTTGCTGCCTATACGTACTGTACTGGCCTCCAAGAGTGTGTATGGCGTGGACGAAGCAGCGGTGGAGATCGGGCGTCCATCTCAGGCGGGGCACCTTGGACCTGTTGTACTGCCTCACCCCTTCCACCCTCTGATCTCTCCCGGCCGCCATTGTCATGTCCCAAGATCACCTTGGATTGGAAACAAGTCTGGCTTCTTCACTCTTCAGAGCTAGCTAGCTAGGCACTACTACCAGGCAGCACTCTAGTCTCACTCTAGTCTACACAGACCCTTGCACCTGCACGCATGGGACCAAAACTTGCATATGAACTCCAGCGCTCGACAAAGCGAGGAGGTTCTCCATAAATAACCAGTGCAGTTTGTTCCTTGCATGACAGAGAAATGTGTGTGTGTGTGTGTGTGTGTGTGTGTGTGAGAGAGAGAGAGAGAGGGGGGGGGGGGAGGAAGAGACAAAAGGTCGGAGACGAAACAGCTGCTCAGGCGTCTTCAGATGTGATCATGCCATTTGCCGCAGAGGGGGGATAATTATGAGCTTGGTGCAGAGGTGTTGACCCCAAGCACACAACAGGACGCGAGGAAAGGGAAGCATGCTGCATGCCCAAGTACCTCGCCGCTGACACCCGCCTGCCCTGCCGCGCCTCGCCTCGCTTGCTCCTCCCTCGGTCCATCTGAACTCACTGCAGAATGTGTTCCTAGTACATAGTAGCACCAGTACCCGGGATTAACACGCCATTAACCGAATACTTATAAGAGCCCAATCCACGAGCGCAACATCGCCAGCGCAGGGCAAAGAGATTCGGACATCGATGCCCCCCAATGTAAACTTGAGAGTGGAGAGAGCATGCATGAACGATGTTCAGTAGTCAAAACAAGAACAGAAAGTGTCCAAGAACCACTGAAGTGGTGCTCATCTTGTTTGTCATCCATCCTAGTGGGTAGAAAATGCAGGTCGATCTCGTGGGCGGCAAACAGTGCGGGTTTGTTGGGCGGGCGCTCGTGAAAATTCCTTTTGCATGCCTGACTCGCCGCAGAGTTCTACAGTGCGCGCCTCTGGTTGGTCTTTTTTTGAGCCTGGGTTATGAGACAAGTTACTGTGGGTTTTTACATGGTAATGCTGAGAGAGAGTAAGTACATCACATACCGGCAAACACTGCGTTGGATGCGGCTTGATTGCAGTCTGCTACACTCAGCATTCAATATCGATCGTCTCCAGTCTGAAAAGTTGTTGGTGCAGCAAGGATCAACGAGACCACCACAGATCAAGTTAACACCATTGACACCAGTTAACTAATCAGTCGATGCTGCTTAGTATTGACGATGGTGCAAGTAATATCTGCCTGGCTTCATCCTTGGGTTTCCCATGCCTTGTATATTGTCAGATTAACAAGATATGAAATAAAACCAAGGCCTTGTCCTCTAAAACAAACGGAGGTCGTAGAAAACTGAAACGAGGCATAAATAGTGACAGGAATGAAATAGAAGCCATTTTTTGTCCCTCACTAGTCACTATTGCAAAATGTCTAGGTTTCGACAGTCGATTTTATTACAGAATTTTTTGGCTTCTAAATGTCAAAATTCTCAAGATTCGGCAAGCGGCTTGCGCACTCAAGGTAGTCTTAACGATGATGTGGCAGTGATTTCGTGGGTGTGCCAGCTCAGCAATCATAGAAGATTGAAAAATCAATCAGGAAAATGAGTCATTACAAAAGAAAACATAACAATTGGGAGAAGCAAAGGTGAAGTCAGCTAATCTGAAAAAAGGTTGATAAATAAATTTTGAAATTTTAATCAAATATAAAAATTGAAATTTTATGTAAAGTAGATCCTTTGAAATGATAATTAGATAAGTTTGTATTACCCTCCACAACTCTTTGCCAATTTCGGATTACTCCCCTTGACCCCAAAACCGACCAAAATACCCCCTCAATGCTCAATACCGACAACACTTCCCCCACCCATAGTGGCCGCCACATGGGCAGTATCACGTCATTTTCTCTGTCCTAAGAGTCCACATCATCAACCCAAAGTACAAATGCAACCAAAATGCTTCTTTTTTGTGAAGGTCTATAGAAGAAAATGAACATACTAAGTTTATTCTCTATTGAGTAAACTGGTAAAAATTGAGTACAATTTAACAAACACTTTATGATAAAACCACTTATTAAGGATTTCAATAAAACTCTGGCCAAAAGTTTCAAAGTTTCCAATAAAACTCTGGTCAAAAGTTTCAAAGTTTCTAGAAAACACCGTTCAAAATATTCATAATTCACTTAGTAAATGGCAGAAATTAACCTCATTTTGACAAGCAATTTTGGATAAACACCGTGATTACTTTTCTACCCCAAATTAAGCCTATTTATACAACATGAGAGAGAAGAAGAAGAAAAAAGTCACTCAACCGGACCCCCATTTTGTCGTCATTGCCCCGGCTATCCATAAATCCCCATAGCCACACCAAGTATGGGGAGGATATGAGCACTGCTAGATGGACGATAGTTGGCGGCCGATTCATGCACGACAAGAACTTGCAGCCATGCATCTCTTTCTTTCAGTGGGCAACAGCCGTTGATCATCAGTGTCGTGCGCTTTTCGTCCGCTAATTCATCGTGTGTACAGTAGTTTCGGGAGGATATAGAGATGTCCGGGCATCCCTCCACGTAGGATCCGTCCATCCCAAACCACCTTTTCTCTTTATTTATTCATTTTTCCTCTCTCTTTCTTCATCCCGACCAATCACATGCATTTGACCTGACAATTTAGGGAGGATGCAGTGGATATGGTTGCATGCATGCACAAATGGAGGCCCAAAACGGACGCCCTCGATAACTGACCGGACACATCCACAGACGTATAGGGACTTGAATTAGCTCATTAAGGTTGAAGATGCTCTAAACTGTTTACGAAACCCCTTGAATAAGTGGGACATGACCTCCAAGATTCCTATATAATTCCTTGTGATACTTTTATACTTTCTCTGCAATAAACACCTTAGTAGTTTTTTCCTTTTAAAAAGTAGGCCAAAACCTTCAAGCCTCTACTTCCTTGGATGCAACAATCATAAATTTATACAAACTTATTACAACAGTTTATATGGGCAGAACTAACCCAGCCCCAATAGCGATATAGGGTCCCCCTAGCCATCATCCTCCTCCATCGGCTTGCTGGTGAGGGTGTGCGGGGAGGCCCAATGGGAGCCGGAGTTTCCTTCTCTTAGGGTATTAGGTAGGTCTCTGTTTGGTGGTGGCGAGACGATGATGTCGTCACCGCCGTGGAATAAAGTATCCCTGCCTCGTCCCCATTTGAGTGATGCTTCTTTGTATCACCAGAAGATGCGTGGAGGATAGTGTGTCCTTATATCTGGTTCTCCGGGTCTGGTGTTTTCTTCTGTAGGTTTGTCTCGGTCGCGTTGTCCTGTGGAGCGCAATATGGTTGTATGTTTTGGTCCTTCGCCTCTGGTTCCGACCTACGAAGGTTGGTCAGGCTCGGTCTCATCGGGGAGCGTGTGAAGTTTGTGTTCTCCGACTCCATTTGGCCGGAACTGGGACGTTCCAGAGGCCCTCTTCGTTGGGTTCTTTTTCCCGGGGCGACGATCTGTTATGCAGATCGTGGTCACCAGAGTCTTCAAGTCTACATGGACGACATCCCAGCCATTGGTTTTATAAGCTTTGGGGTTTAAACAAGTTTGCTCCACCGAGACGGAGGCATAGACGACATTGAGTTTTGCTCATGGCATGACGCCATGGATGCAGGAGGAAGAAGACTTTGGGACCGCCAAGAATTTGAATGTTTTCTTCAATTTTTATAAGGATGTTTTGTTAACAGTTTGTGTTAAGCCTTGGCGTTTTTGCAAAAAAAAAGGACAATCATAATTTTATTAAAATACTACTTAGGAGCTGAGTACATGATGTGGACATCATTGGCATAAATACTATAAAAACGAGGAGAAAACACCTGCCACTATGTTGCAATACTTTCGCAACAAAGCCTTGACAAAGATGATGCACCACAATATGGCGAGGATCAACCTATAGATGTTCTTTTTGTAAACTGGACCTATGTAGGTTTTACAGAGAAAAGGTAGAAATCTTGGAAATTTTCTGTTGTGTTACAACAGACATAGCATGGACCTACCCAAAGAAAAATTCCTGAGATTTCTTCAAGGTGTTACCAAATATATTTTTTAATGGATGTAAAAGTTTTGTCTTATCGATTAACTAAGAATAGAATTGTTCAATTTTATGAAAAATCGGATACAATTTGATCATAAGCGAACTACTCAGTAAGTATGAAACCGCACGGCTACAAATGCAACCCATCAAACTCTCCCAACAATCAACAACCGCAACCGTTGACACTTGTACAACACAGTAGGATCATTAACGAGAACACCTCACAAAAAACAATGTGCAAGCAAAACCATAGTAACGACTCAAACTATGATGACGAGCCGAGAGACCAAAGATCTTTCATCAAGCAGCCGTGTGCGCCTTTCCAATGACGTCATTCTTCTTACCTGAAAATTTGACGGAGGAGAAAGGTTTTGCCGGACCATTTTCCTTCTGTGCGACACATCATCGAGCTCTGACCAAGAAAATGTATGGAGCACTTCCTCTGTTTCAAAATAACTAAAGTTCTAGGATTGTCTTAAATCAAACTTTTAAATTTTTCTTTTGCGGGGCTTTTAATGTCTGATCAAGTCTAAAAAATACTCCCTCGGTAGAGTCCATGGCAGTGTCAAAAAAGGTATCATTTTACGGAGGGAGTATCTGCTAAGATCTTCAGTAACAAATATATATAATATAAAAACATATTTCATAATAGATCTAAAGAAGCAAACTTGTTGTTGCACATGTTGATATATTTTTGTGTAAACTTGCTCAAATTTAATGAAGTTTTTTGTGGGTGAAAATGATCTGAATATATTATAAAAGTTCATAAGAAGTACAAAGCTTGTCAAACATAGTAAAAATTACATCGAGGTCCTTAGACCAATAAACGACCACTATTACCACCAGACTCCGCTCACTGGAGCCGGCTTGTTTATGTCAATGACCATAGGAAAGTCTTCGTGCAATCCCATAATGTAAGTTTGCGCATGCAATCCCATAATCTAAGGCGCATATCCTTTTTTTTCTCTCTCGTTCAGTTACATTAACCGCTAACCGTCCCTATTTTTTTGAAAAGAGAAAAAAAATCTCGTTGGGTCTCTCATGGATGCCTACCTCTCAACGCATGTACGATGGCTCAATAACAATTAAACTGCGCCAATTTTCATGTTGAGTACTAATACATCCAAGAATATGGGAAGGAGTGAGTACATGAATTCTCTCAAACTGTCGTCTGGATACAACACAAGGTTTTGGCTTCCAAATGCTGTTTTGTTTTTCTCGTGGGGCAGCATGATAACCAGAAAATATGGGAAGGATACCACACCATTGTTTTGAGTGAATTTTAAATCAGCCCAAAATCCATTCAAAAAAAAAAAAAAGTTGGTATCTTTTGCTCGGAAAGTCGTTTTCTCATGGGCTACAAAGAGACATGGTTACCGGGTGGTAACTTAAATTTTCTGTCCGGTAACGAAATCCCTGATACCATATAAGAAAAACCGCATGAACTGATAAAAGGAGAAGAAAAACATAATGTATTACCTCATGGTAGTTTTCCTCCAAAATTCCTATTGTTTACCCCATTCCATAAGAATTTGGGTGAGCCATTCCTTTGATCCAAATGACCCCGTACAAAATTTTCCTATAGGAATCCACTCCTCCCAAATTTCTACATTTTTTTGCTTCAAACGTGGCCTAAAAAATATAAATAACATGTGTAGCCCATGTAAAGAGCGAAAATTTAAGAAGCTCGTGGTGATACATAGTTCCAGAGAAACTCCACTCGGTTAATGTCATAGAATGGCAATGCTACCTACCCAACTCCTCCATACTGGTTCTTTTGGTCATGGTGCTACTCTTGCGTGTCTTCTTCTCTTACTCTATGACGAAATCATTACCTTATCTTCCACAAGGGCCCCTCCTCCGTGTGTAAATAAACAAAGAGGTATTAGACCCGCACCGTTGAGCCTTGAAAGAGTTCTTCTTGCCTTTGAGTTTGCGGAAGATGGTGCACCGGAGTGTTTGATGGGTTTGGACTTGTAGATCTGGTGATGGGTGGCTTTGATGATCCAAATACGTCATCGACAAAACTGAGTTGCGAGGTTGGTGTCTTAGATGTGGATCGTGTGAGGTTAGCAGTTTTTGAGATTGTTTTATGTTGCACATGTTGTTCCAATATGTTGCAAGCACAAATATGTTTTGTTGCATGCAGACAAACAATACAAGTATTGTTGGTGTCCGCTGCAAGGGATTGCTTCATGTTGCAAATGTGTTATTGCATTGTTGTGTAAACTTATTATGTTGCATACTATGTTCAATTTTGCGAGGGAAACTTCCGATGTAGTATTCATCGGCTGTTAAGGTAGTACAAAGAACACCAAAAGTAAAAAACACATCCAGGTCCGTAGACCACCTAGCGACGACTGCAACCACTGGAGTGAGTCGAAGGCGCGCCGCCATCATTGGCAGTACCTTACTAGAGCCGAGCAATTAAATCTTGTTGTAGTAAACAGTCAAAAAGTCGTCGTGCTAAGACTCCATAGGACTAGCGCACCAGAACAGCAACCGTTGCAGAAGAAGAGAAGTATAGATCAGAGGAACCTAACATGTAGACACACGAAGACAGATCAACGAAGACCAAATCCACGTGGATCCATCAAAGACGAACGCTGACCGAATCCCACGAGATCAGCCGGAGACAAACCTCCACATGCCCTCCGACGATGTTAGAAACACCACTGAAATGGGGCTAGGCGGGGAAGACCTTATTCCATCTACAGAGAGCCGCCGCCGTGGCCTCACATATGTGAGCAGGACACAAACTCTAGCAAAACTAAAAAAAATATCAAAACGGTAAAAAACGGAGGCAAGAGCCGGGATACACTGCGCTTTATGGTCCTAAGGCCACATAAGACGAGGTAGACCGGTGAGAATGCTGGCGGGAGGCAGGAGAAACCCTAACATGCTTGATGCAGGGTACGAGCGGCTGCTGGCGATCTAGTATATTAATGGTTTGCTGATAAGTAGAAATTTGTTGATGCATATCTTTTGTTTTGCATGCACTTTTTTTTGCATTCACATGTTTAAATTTTTTTTATATGTGGATTTTGTGGTACGAGGTGTTGCGGTGTTTTTTCTTTGTTCGACATCTAAAATCACCAATTAAGTGAGACTAGTAGAAGGCCCGTGCGTTGCCACGGGCTTTTAAATATTTTTACCGTGTGCATATATAAACATAATGCATATCAAGTTTTACGTGTAGACATAATTGAAATCCATATCACACAAAATATTCTTGGATACAAAATGTAATTCGATAATGTATACATAGAAAGACACGCGATGCACAAAATAAAGAAAGTGGTACAGAAACATAGTACTCTTTATTATGCACTATATTACACAAGGTAGATAGCACCCTACATGACTTTTATGCTTAAGACCAATCATCTCACGAAGCATTTCCATTGTTATTAACCATTAATTAAAGACAACAGATGGAGCATTTTGTTACCTTTAAACAAATATTCCAAGATGCTGCAACCAGAACCTTAATACATTATGGAATTTCCTAACAAATATTACATAGACCCAAATATACAGCACAACATCCAATAAAAAATCATTATAACACACCATCTAACTTAAAAGTCTGGCATATGAAAATTTAGACCTCCGATAGAAAACGCTGAATTTCAGCAGGAAATATCAAATACATGCTTCCCTGTCCGATGTATAAATATGTGTAATTCTCAATTGATGCACTTTTGAAATCTTCTAACTCACATAACACCATAATTACAGTGATTGTGCAACATATTTTTTAGAAAGCATGCATAAGCCTTTGAGTATAAACACAACTTTTGGTAGGGAGTCAATAACACCCCTAGGTAGCCAAGCCTTTGAGTATAAACAAAAATGATTTCTCAAGCTTTCTTTTGCTTCATGGAGCTGTAATTATTGCTAACAGAAACAAAATAGAAATCACATGATAAAAAAGAAACAATGCAATAGGAGAAAATGAGGCATACTACGTGGCCATGTCGCTGACCTGGCCATCACAACCTCCGAGACCAAGGGGCGAGGAGGTGGCGGCATCAGCTCCAATGAACCTATGACACCAAAATGATTATGTTTGCCGTCCTCGATCGTCGGCATCATCGACTCAGTGGTCGGTCCCCTTGTATCTTCTTCCCCATGGATCGGGATTGATTCGACATAGGATCAGAACAACAAACAAAATCAAAAGTCACAAAGAATTATAGCCTAGTAATGCTCAGTCAGCCAAATTAAGAAATATCGGTAACACATGCATATCTATTAATGATATTAGTGAACAATGCAAAAAGCAAAGGATTCCATTTGTCGCAATTAGTACACACGACAACTACTTCATAAGTTCATATGACCAATCAGTTAGACCACATGGTTAAATTCATTCATAGATGAACAATAGATGAACAACTAACAAAAGTCGAGAAGGATCCTTACAAAAACAATGATTGGTCAGGAATTTGGAAGGAGGGAGGGTCTATTATTAACGCTAGTGAAGGCGCATGTCATGCCAACTCTACAAAGTTAATTCCATTTACAAAAATCACATCGGAAAAGTATTGTGCATTCATGTTCTAGTCTTAATATCCCTTAGGTAATCTTGTTTTCAGCTGAACGACGATCATGTCAAGCTAAACGAAGAGGACGCCGACAGGGCCACATTGTTCCCTGCCCACCACCGCCCACTTCCACACGCCACCATCCATGTTCACCGCCTGGATGCCGGCCCCAGCTCTCAAGGCCCTAGAACCGGTGCGCCCACGGGTCGCCGCGTTGGGTATGTACCCGCCGCCACCGCGTTGGACCTTCTCGTCCTACAATGCAATAGCCATTGCCTTAGTTGTCTACATCAGACATCTGAAATGAAACAAAAGTCAAATGCTACTAATTAGACGTAATACATCAAAATGTCAAACAGAGTCAACACTTTAATTATGCTTCATAGGATAAGAATCAAACATACATAGTTAAACCAAATACTTAACAAAGTGTCAACAACATTTCACAGATTTTTTCAGAATTTTTGAAGCACTAACCTGGCTTGGCTCAATGCCAATGTGGTTCAGCATATCAATGCATAGATGTAGGAATCATCCTTGTACTCTGCACAAACAAGGGAAAAACATGAGCTTTCATGTTTCCGTGTATTATAGTTGAGCAGAAGCGATACATGGACAGTAGTATGAATGTACAACAGTGGGAAAGTTGAGGTTCCCTGGGCTGAATGTCGATGAAAGGTGCCTCCCATTTGCCCTTGTAGTCCAGGTTCCTAATTATCTGACTACACAAATATCCCATGTCAGAAGTTGCAATGCCAATGCACACTGCTGTTTGTCTACAATTTGACTATCTAATCTTACTCTAGCAGAAGTACCTTTTGCATCCATGGTCTCTTGCACCGGGGTACGTACCAAACTCCTAACTTCTTACAACTGATGATATTGTTAGGCGATGGAATTTGGAGTAACTTCTTGCTGACAACTGATGATATTGTTGGGCATTGAATTAATTGAACCACCCAAACTACTTTCAATCCTTTCTCGAAAGACAAATCAAGGAGACCACGAGATAGAAAAAGAGAGAAACTTACCATTAAGATAGAGGACAAGTCAGGCAGTCTTGCACATGGTGTTGGTAGGCAGCACCGCCGTGGTCGGGACAGTTCGCGCCCCAAATCCATATCCTCCATTTTTGCAAGATTCTGTACACCACATCTTTCTTACTAAAGTGGGAGAAACCATAAATCGACTATCAATCATCATTAAGTGTAGAATATGGTCATTAAAATTCATTAAAATCATTGCACATCGCTTGCTTGATTCTCCTCTATTAAATTAGCATTCATCACGGTGCCTTCTAAAGACAAGGCATGACAGAAACACAAAGCACAACCCAAGCACATTGGTTTATGTACCATACTCATTGTAAAAAATTAGAAGCTTCTGTAAGATGTGACACTGTTTACATGTTTGGAGTGAATTGCATCCTCGTACAAAGGATAGAAGAACTGAATGCTTATGTACTTATAAAATACAAAAGTGAAAAGGGTAATTAAATCATGTTGGGTTAAAAACCTTACGTTCCCATGGTTCTTTCTCAGATCAAAGAACTCAAAATATCAGCAGTGGATATTGGAGCCAGGAGAAGAAACGACGTGACCTTCACCCACATCCTTAATGGCCAGCCTCATCTCCATGCCCAGGACGATCTGAAGCCTCCCTCAATAATTCGACACCTGCACGATGACCGACCGTCAGATCACAACACTCGGCTTGGGCAACGAATTCGAGGGATTTCTAGACCAAGCGTTGAGAGTACCTAGGGGTCACCTTGGTTTTTGTACACGACAAAGAGGAGTGCGGGAGGCGAGCCCCAACCCATCGAGACCACGATGCCTTGAGAGAAAGCTAGGGGAGGCGATGGTGAAGCACGACATCATGGCGCACGTGCCCTACGTCTCAACGCTACAGTCGAGCGTCGCCATGTAGCCGCACAACAGCTTGCACTCCATGAGTTACATACTATTTTCGCTCACACGACGAACGCCATCCGCCCGTCACTGAGACCCATCCTCTCAACCCTGCTGCTCCACGATCACGCGACGCCGTGTTAGTTAATGCAGAAACATAGGAGGCGGGCATCGTAAGGTAAAAAGTCCGGTTTGGACGGGATGAAAGACGAACCAAAATAAAGCAAAATTGGACAGGGAAGGGGGTGGATGAGGAGGCGAACATACAACGAGGTCGGGGTGGCTGTGGCCGAAGCATGAGGCTCGGCCTCCTCGCCGATGACCAGATCCGCCGTCAGAGATGATGAGGTCATCAGCCCCGTGACCTGGATCCCGCCAACAGGGTGATGCAGAGGAGAGGTGCGGCGGCGTCCTACGGGTGAGGACGGCGGGGGAGGTGAGGGAGCAGCTGAGCGCGGTGGTGCGGCTGCGTCCCTCGGGAAGACGAACGGCGAGCGGCCCGAGGCGGGAGGCGGCGAGGGGGAGAGAAGAGTCGTGCGGTGCGGGGTGAAAGCCCGACTCGCTCGGTTTGTAGCAGGGTACTGCTATAATCGAAACATTTCCTTTGATGTAATTTGACTACGTATGGAAAGATTAATCAGTGATTGACCGACTTATGGTAAGTTAATTAATTTAGATTTGATTTTTAAATATTGATTAGAGATTAACCGTGATTGATTCTCTCCCATAAAGACATTACTAAATAATTTGTGTCCACATGGAAAGTTCTGATCCGTTTGGCTTTCGGTACATGGGATGGTGGAAGGAAAGACGAAAATAAACCGGACGAAAATAAACCAGACGAATAATAACAGTGGACGCAATCCTAGCAACTGCTCCATTAAGAGTAGAGATAATGCCTCAGGATGAGGAGGTCACGATTAGGGTATGGCAAGAAGAACTTTTTTGGAAAGCTTTGATTCTGGTGATAATTACCATATTCGAAATTTCCTTAGTTATAGCCTTACCATACATGGATTGATTTATTACTATAATTATCATATTTGAGATTTTTAAGTTTATAGCCTTACCATACGTGGATTAATTGTGATTGATTACCATAAATACGTTGGGTATTGTCGGCCAGACGAGAAAGAGAAAAACCGGTGGGAGGGGGTTGGTGGGAGGTGGGACGAAGAAAAACCGGTTGAAAAAAAAAACCGGTTGAAAATAAACCGGTTGAAAGTGGGGGGACTATTCAACCAATTCGTCCATTAAGAGTAGAGATCGGCCGGCCGGCGTGAGAGGCAGTCAGTTGGCCCCCACAGCCGCCTCGCGGTAGTACATACGTGCAGCATTCGTGATCTGTCTTTTTGCGTCTGGACCGTTGATTTTCGCACCATGGCTAGTGTAGCCATGTGAGACGACTGCACCCGTGCACCTGGCCTGCTGACCGGAGCCCAAATGAAATGAGGCAGCCGATCAGAGATCAGAAGCATGATTGCACGGGAGAAGGGGAACAGCCGGAACAGGGGCTCATTCAACACTCCGGCGCGGGTCTCTGCCCCGCTGCGATCGACCCACGCTTGTCTCTCTCCCCTCCGTCGCCCACCTCAGCCACGGTAGATTGATATGGTAAAGCCGGAGCCGCCGACACCCCAGAAACAAGTCAGAATTCATTTCGTTTCGTTTCGTTTCACATGGCATCGTGTTCGTGAGCTCAATCCCCTGCGCTCTGCCTGTCTCTCTCTGCCGTCGCCCGGAACAAGGAAAAAAGGCGATCGGTGCATGCATGGCGACTCCATGGCAAATGGCATGCTGCAGCGCCTGGAACTTTTCGGCCGTTCTTTTGCCTCCCCCTTGTTTGGCAGGTAAGACGCCACATGATTCTGGCCGATGGCATCGTGGATGCAGAAGCACTTGTACCGCACGATCCTATCCTAGCCCGTTGTGCCAATCACGTTGGAATTAATGGTCAGAGCGTTGGATGGGTTCATTGATCTCGGTTTCGCATGCCCGCATCATAGCCAGTAAAACACCGTCCATCCTCTGATCTTGGCAACAAAATCCACAAATTCTACAAGTTGTGTTTTGCAATGAAATCCATCCTAGATCCCGCTGGATTAGAAACTAGAGGCAGCGTAGAGAGCAGAGCAGAGCTAGCTAGTAACACAACCATGAAATCAACCACGTCCGTCCAGGTCTTATTCAGGAAACGTGCGAATCAACCATGGCATATATTTTCTAGAAGGGCTTGGAGGGGAGGTTGCGGTTGGCGAGGAAGTGCTCGAAGAGCTGAAGCGCCTGCTCGGGCCGCGAGGTTGGCACCATGTGCCCGGCGCCTCTCACCGTGACAAATGTCAGGCCATCGTACACCACACTCCATCCACCAACCTGCAACCAAAAAACACACAAATGTAACGTGTGAGATAACGACATACTACTATATAAGATCTGATAAGGTTGTTTAGCAACCAATTGGAAGCAACTGGTCGATGGGATTGTCCAATTAGTTAAAACAGCAGCAGTACCTGCTTGTGAGTGAACCACGGCGACCAGTCCTCCTTGATGGGCAGGCCGAGCTTCTTCAGCGTGTATCTCGTCGACGTCGTAGGGATCCTCCCATCCGTGTCGCCGCTGCTCAGCCGAAAGAACAACGGAAAATGACACCAGGTACTGTATTTATTTCCACCTGAACTTCTATAGGCGAAGACAAAACCTAAAGGCAAAAATACATCTCACACGCTCCACCTGAAAATCCATATGCGGAGGCCCTCCTGTGCGAGCTTCTTGACGATCGGAAGCACCGTCTTGTCCGAATCGTGCCACAGAACGTTGATAGAGTCGCTGCAAACAAGCGGAACAATATTCAGTATTTCAGTTCAGCCACCGAAATGACATGATCCCGAGTCCAAGCATTTCAGCTAGGAGGAGAAAAGTTACCGGCAAAGAGAGTAGGGGTAGGACACGCCCGTGGTGTTGGCGTGCAGAGCCCTCTGCACGTCCTCCCGGTTCAGATACTCGGTGGCGTACGTCTGCGTGCACGGATCGTAGCCCATCGGTATCCTGAGAAGATCAAACTGTTTTTGTGTGTGTGCATGAGCAGGTTAATCACATGGACCGATCGATCAGGAGACGAAAATGGCTGAAACTTTTTGGGCCGAAGCCAAGGAGGACGCTTTGCTTACACGGCTGGTGGTCGGTCCGATCTGCGGCGAGAAGGAGGTGTTGAAGTCCGGGTACCCGCGCTCGCAGTTGGGGGCGTAGAGGCTGTAGATGTCGATGAGGTCGTGGAGGACGTTGAACTGGCCCAGGGCCACCTCGCACTCGCGAGACAGGACCTCCGCGCTGAAGTTGCAGGGCCTCAGGTAGGTCGCGTAGAGCGTGTCGGAGATGATGGCGTGGTGCCACGACGAGTCGACGATCCCCTGCAGGTCCGTGTCCCCGTCCATGTACGCGTTCCCGATCTGCACTTCATTTTGATTAGTTATAAGTTACTGCTAAGTGCTAACATTCTTGAGACTTATTATAGCTGCATGTGTGTACCAGGATGCCTTTGAAGTTGATGTAGTTTTCTCTGGAGGCTTTCTTGTTCTCGTCCACGATGAGATTGGCAAGTTGGGGAATGTAATGTCCTAGCGATCGAGTCGCAAGAGAATTACAATGAGCAAAAATCAGATTATGAGTAGAGTACGTATCTACTAGTACCATCTAGCTATCTATGAATAAGGTGGCAAACCTGCATAGCTCTCTCCGGCTATGTAGAACTCTTTCATTTTGTGCTGGGGGAACCTCTGAAACCACCTGACGAGGAAAGCGTATGAACCGTGTGCTGCAAAGGATGAAAGAAATGTCATGTTATCTTGGCAAGAAATCCCTTCCTTGTTTTTATATGGAAGAGGAAACATATATCTGTGTTGCATACCCGTGGAATTGTCTCCCGGTGGATCTATTTCGAAGGACGTGTTCGTGTACGAAAATCCAACACCCGCTGGAGAGTCCAGGAACAGCAAGTTGGCAGCTGCAAGTTCACCAGACAGTAAGCTATGCATACTTCCATTGCTATGAAAATTGTTTGTAAGTATAATATGTTAGTCTTGGTTTGCACTTGCCTTGGTTCCAGGCATACGGATTGAGCTCCAGCTCAGGCACATCTTTCTTCACGAGAAATGGCCCGAGCTCCTGCGCCTGCCCAAACCCTACGGAAGAACAGCCAGGTCCTGCAAAATTTGCAAAAACACACAGTGTACAGCTACATTACATGTACATCTTTCACCCACAAAGTTTTCTGAATCTTCAAGTTAAAATACAGCAAATCAGTTAGCAACCTCCATTTAACCATAGGACCAGTGGCTTGTCGTCAGGCTTCTCCATAGCCTCGAAGAACCAATAGAACAGTGCCTTGCCGAGGCGCTCATCGGTGGTGACGTACCCAGAGTAGTGCTTGAACGCATATGAGTAGCTCGGCGCCCCCGGCAGTGATGCGACGCGGTCAAGCTCTTGCGCGGCCATTGTGGCTGCGTCAAGGTTTGATGTTGCACTGTCAGGCCGTGCTGCAGCTGCGCAACAGAGTGCCAGTGCAGCGGACACAAGTAGCAAGCAGGGTAAGGTGGAGACCTCCATGGTTTAAGGTTTGTTAGCTCGTTTTGCTTGGGGTTGTAGGAAAGTTGGGCATTGGAATGAAGTGTTTATAGTACAGAACCTGTGTCTGCAGCGCAGAGACAAGTAGATCAAGTCCTTGGCCGGCTTCAGCATTTTCTCGTTGGCCTGGTTCTCCCCTCTTCAGAACTACAGTACTTAATTACTAGATATAGTTCTTATTCAGCAACTTTTTTTACTGCTAAATTTTATTCAGCGACTTTAAAGATATGATTAGCCACATATACCTACTTTTATTGATTATTTCAGTTTGGAAAGCATCGAAGGCTGTGATCGTTGTTTTCTTACCACGACTTTAGCGGGCGAAAGCCTTGCCTGAGCATTTCTTACAACCCAAATATTTTCAAGAAGGTAGGGGCTTTCAGAAGAGCTATCGATAAATTTATACGGTGCGGGCTAGATGAGAAAGATTTGAGCATCTTCTTGCTTTGTTGAGAGAGCAAGAGCATTCTAGTTTCTTCATAGCTGAAAAGCATATCGTTTTGAAAAACAATTGTGAGTTAAGAACAATTACAATGACTGAGCTGGGGCTATTGCAAAAACACGCAAACAAACAAGTATCACCATAAGCATCAAAGGGGGCATATTTTCCTTCATATCAGGGTATCGTTCACTGGAAAAGGCTTCACAGTGAAAACGACACTGTATGATACACGGAAGAAACGTAATACATGACATGATCAAGGATGTAATGGATACGATATCAGTGAGACGGCACATCAGAATCATTCAACTCACCAGAAATGCTGATCTCAGAGTGAAGAGGACATAATGATGCTAATAATTATGTATTCAGTTTCTTATTTAACAAATTATCAGACAAATATTATAACTAGCTTAATAAGAATAGGCAATGTTCTCCGTAGAAATGGTTCATATAAAAAATCTGGGATGTTCTTTTATTACAAACGAATCACGATGCAAAAAGCAAATTTGCTATGTTTTATACTAGGCTAATATTAGCCGACAAAAACAAAATACCAGGCTCATACTTTTTTTCGAAATGAAGGCAAAGATTTGCCTCGTCGATTAATTAAGCAGAAGAGAATTGGCCAGTTAATTAACAGAAAAACGAGCAAAAACCGATACAAACCCACCATACATGGACTACTCCCAGAGCATGCAACTCCATAAGTGCACAACCAGCCCGACAATCAAACCCAACACACAACGACCATCAACCCCCATACTGCTACATCGCAAAGAAACCCCCAACAGGAGTACATCGGCTGAAGACCACAGGCACCACCAAATCCATGGAGACAAGCTAGGACATAAGGACAACCCAAGAGACTAATAATCACCCATCAAGCAGTTGCAGGCGTCTTCCTGTGGCCTCACTCTTATTTCTTTTGCTCCTGAGAGCCTCCTCCATAATCGTTTTGCTAGATCCAAGGCTAGACGCCTTCAAATGTGCGAGCAAGATGTGAAGCTCTATCTGGAAGAGACTCTCATCGCCTTGTCAAGCACAGACACCACCTGTCCAATGGCCACGTGTGAGTCGGTGACCGCAACGTCAAAACCTCCACGGTCCACAAAGGCGAGCGGCTGGCTGGGTGCCAACATACCGACCGCCTCAATATCATCAGCCACATGTACTATTGGGGAACGTTGCAGAAAACAAAAATTTCCTACGGTTTCACCAAGATCCATCTATGAGTTCATCTAGCAACGAGTGATTGGATTGCATTTACATACCTTTGTAGATCACGCGCGGAAGCGTTCAAAGAACGGGGATGAGGAAGTCGTACTCGACGTGATCCAAATCACCGGAGATCCTAGCGCCGAATGGACGGCACCTCCGCGTTCAACACACGTACGGTCAGCGTAACGTTTCCTTCTTCTTGATCTAGCAAGGGGGAAGGAGAGGTTGAGGGAGATGGCTCCAGCAGCAGCACGACGGCGTGGTGGTGATGGAGCTGCAGTACTCCGGCAGGGCTTCGCTAAGCACTATGGAGGAGGAGGATGTGTTGGAGAGGGAGAGGGAGGCACCAAAGGCGTGTTATGAGAGGCCCTCCTTTCCCCACTATATATAGGGAGTCCAAGGGGGGCGCCGGCCCTAGGAGATCCAATCTCCTAGGGGGGGTGCGGCCAAGGGAGGAATCCCTCCTCCCCAAGGCACCTAGGAGGTGCCTTCCCCCTTTGGGACTCTTCCCTTCCTTGAACCCTAGGCGCATGGGCCTCTTGGGGCTGGTGCCCTTGGCCCATATAGGCCAAGGCGCACCCCCTACAGCCCATGTGGCCCCCGGGGCAGGTGGCCCCACCCGGTGGACCCCCGGGACCCTTCCGGTGGTCCCGGTACAATATCGGTGACCCCGAAACTTGTCCCGATGCCCGAAATAGCACTTCCTATATATAATTCTTTACCTCCGGACCATTCCGGAACTCCTCGTGACGTCCGGGATCTCATCCGGGACTCCGAACAACATTCGGGTTACTGCATATACATATCCCTACAACCCTAGCGTCACCGAACCTTAAGTGTGTAGACCCTACGGGTTCGGGAGACATGTAGACATGACCGAGATCGACTCTCCGGCCAATAACCAACAGCGGGATCTGGATACCCATGTTGGCTCCCACATGCTCCTCGATGATCTCATCGGATGAACCACGATGTCGAGGATTCAAGCAACCCCGCATACAATTCCCTTCGTCAATCGGTATGTTACTTGCCCGAGATCCGATCGTCGGTATCCCAATACCTCGTTCAATCTCGTTACCGGCAAGTCACTTTACTCGTACCGTAATGCATGATCCCGTGACCAGACACTTGGTCACTTTGAGCTCATTATGATGATGCATTACCGAGTGGGCCCAGTGATACCTCTCCGTCATACGGAGTGACAAATCCCAGTCTTGATCCGTGTCAACCCAACAGACACTTTCGGAGATACCCGTAGTATACCTTTATAGTCACCCAGTTACGTTGTGACGTTTGGCACACCCAAAGCACTCCTACGGTATCCGGGAGTTACACGATCTCATGGTCTAAGGAAAAGATACTTGACATTGGAAAACTCTAGCAAACGAACTATACGATCTTATGCTATGTTTAGGATTGGGTCTTGTCCATCACATCATTCTCCTAATGATGTGATCTCGTTATCAATGACATCCAATGTCCATAGTCAGGAAACCATGACTATCTGTTGATCAACGAGCTAGTCAACTAGAGGCTTACTAGGGACATGTTGGTGTCTATTATTCACACATGTATTACGATTTCCGGATAACACAATTATAGCATGAATAAAGACAATTATCATGAACAAGGAAATATAATAATAATGCTTTTATTATTGCCTCTAGGGCATATTTCCAACAGTCTCCCACTTGCACTAGAGTCAATAATCTAGTTACATTGTGATGAATCGAACACCCATGGAATTCTGGTGTTGATCATGTTTTGCTCTAGGGAGAGGTTTAGTCAACGGATCTGCTACATTCAGGTCCGTATGTACTTTACAAATATCTATGTCTCCATCTTGAACATTTTCACGAATGGAGTTGAAGCGACGCTTGATGTGCCTCGTCTTCTTGTGAAACCTGGGCTCCTTGGCAAGTGCAATAGCTCCAGTGTTGTCACAGAAGAGTTTGATTGGCCCCGACGCATTGGGTATGACTCCTAGGTCGGTGATGAACTCCTTCACCCAAATTGCTTCATGTGCTGCCTCCGAGGCTGCCATGTACTCCGCTTCACATGTAGATCCCGCCACGACGCTCTGCTTGCAACTGCACCAGCTTACTGCCCCACCATTCAAAATATACACGTATCCGGTTTGTGACTTAGAGTCATCCAGATCTGTGTCGAAGCTAGCGTCGACGTAACCTTTTACGACGAGCTCTTCGTCACCTCCATAAACGAGAAACATTTCCTTAGTCCTTTTCAGGTACTTCAGGATATTCTTGACCGCTGTCCAGTGTTCCTTGCCGGGATTACTTTGGTACCTTCCTACCAAACTTACGGCAAGGTTTACATCAGGTCTGGTACACAGCATGGCATACATAATAGAACCTATGGCTGAGGCATAGGGGATGACACTCATCTCTTCTATATCTTCTGCCGTGGTCGGACATTGAGCTGAGCTCAATTTCACACCTTGCAACACAGGCAAGAACCCCTTCTTAGACTGATCCATATTGAACTTCTTCAATATCTTATCAAGGTATGTGCTTTGTGAAAGACCTATGAGGCGTCTTGATCTATCTCTGTAGATCTTGATGCCTAATATATAAGCAGCTTCTCCAAGGTCCTTCATTGAAAAACTTTTATTCAAGTAGGCCTTAATGCTGTCCAAGAGTTCTATATCATTTCCCATCAAAAGTATGTCATCTACATATAATATGAGAAATGCTACAGAGCTCCCACTCACTTTCTTGTAAACGCAGGCTTCTCCATAAGTCTGCGTAAACCCAAACGCTTTGATCATCTCATCAAAGCGAATGTTCCAACTCCGAGATGCTTGCACCAGCCCATAAATCGAGCGTTGGAGCTTGCACACCTTGTCAGCATTCTTAGGATCGACAAAACCTTCCGGCTGCATCATATACAATTCTTCCTTAAGGAAACCATTAAGGAATGCCGTTTTGACGTCCATTTGCCATATTTCATAATCATAGAATGCGGCAATTGCTAACATGATTCGGACGGACTTTAGCTTCGCTACCGGTGAGAAAGTCTCATCGTAGTCAACCCCTTGAACTTGTCGATAACCCTTAGCGACAAGCCGAGCTTTATAGATGGTCACATTACCATCCGCGTCTGTCTTCTTCTTAAAGATCCATTTATTTTCTATGGCTCGCCGCTCAACGGGCAAGTCAGTCAAAGTCCATACTTCGTTTTCATACATGGATCCTATCTCGGATTTCATGGCTTCTAGCCATTTGTCGGAATCCGGGCCCGCCATCGCTTCTTCATAGTTCGAAGGTTCACCGTTGTCTAACAACATGATTTCCAAGACAGGGTTGCCGTACCACTCTGGTGCGGAACGTGTCCTTGTGGACCTTCGAATTTCAGTAGGAGCTTGATCAGAAGTATCTTGATCATCATCATTAACTTCCTCTCTTGTCGGTGCAGGCACCTCAGAAACATTTTCTTGAGTTGCGCCATTTTCCGGTTCAAGAGGTAATACTTCATCAAGTTCTACTTTCCTCCCACTTACTTCTTTCGAGAGAAACTCTTTCTCTAGAAAGGACCCATTCTTGGCAACAAAGATCTTGCCTTCGGATCTGAGGTAGAAGGTATACCCAATAGTTTCTTTAGGGTATCCTATGAAGACGCATTTTTCCGATTTGGGTTCGAGCTTTTCAGGTTGAAGTTTCTTGACATAAGCATCGCATCCCCAAACTTTTAGAAACGACAGCTTAGGTTTCTTCCCAAACCATAATTCATACGGTGTCGTCTCAACGGATTTCGACGGAGCCCTATTTAAAGTGAATGCGGCAGTCTCTAAAGCATAGCCCCAAAAGATAGCGGTAAATCGGCAAGAGACATCATAGATCGCACCATATCTAATAGAGTGCGATTACGACGTTCGGACACACCATTACGCTGAGGTGTTCCAGGCGGCGTGAGTTGTGAAACTATTCCACATTTTCTTAAGTGTGTGCCAAACTCGTGACTCAAGTATTCTCCTCCACGATCTGATCGCAGGAACTTGATTTTCCTGTCACGTTGATTCTCAACCTCACTCTGAAATTCCTTGAACTTTTCAAAGGTCTCAGACTTGTGTTTCATTAAGTAGACATACCCATATCTACTCAAGTCATCAGTGAGGGTGAGAACATAACGATAGCCACCGCGAGCCTCAACACTCATTGGACCGCACACATCAGTATGTATGATTTCCAATAAGTTGGTTGCTCGCTCCATTGTTCCTGAGAACGGAGTCTTGGTCATTTTACCCATGAGGCATGGTTCGCACGTGTCAAATGATTCGTAATCAAGAGACTCTAAAAGTCCATCAGCATGGAGCTTCTTCATGCGTTTGACACCTATGTGACCAAGGCGGCAGTGCCACAAGTATGTGGGACTATCATTATCAATCTTACATCTTTTGGTACTCACACTATGAATATGTGTAGCATTACGCTCGAGATTCATTAAGAATAAACCATTCACCATCGGAGCATGACCATAAAACATATCTCTCATATAAATAGAACAACCATTATTCTCGGATTTAAATGAGTAGCCATCTCGTATTAAACGAGATCCTGATACAATGTTCATGCTCAAACTTGGCACTAAATAACAATTATTGAGGTTCAAAACTAATCCCGTAGGTAAATGTAGAGGTAGCGTGCCGACGGCGATCACATCGACCTTGGAACCATTCCCGACGCGCATCGTCACCTCGTCCTTCGCCAGTCTCCGCTTATTCCGCAGCTCCTGCTTTGAGTTACAAATGTGAGCAACTGCACCGGTATCAAATACCCAGGAGCTACTACGAGTACTGGTAAGGTACACATCAATTACATGTATATCACATATACCTTTCGTTTTGCCGGCCTTCTTGTCCGCTAAGTATTTGGGGCAGTTCCGCTTCCAGTGACCACTTCCCTTGCAATAAAAGCACTCAGTCTCGGGCTTGGGTCCATTCTTTGGCTTCTTCCCGGCAGCTTGCTTGCCGGGCGCGGCAACTCCCTTGCCGTCCTTCTTGAAGGCTTTCTTACCCTTGCCCTTCTTGAACTTAGTGGTTTTATTCACCATCAACACTTGATGTTCCTTTTTGACTTCTACCTCTGCTGATTTCAGCATTGCAAATACTTCAGGAATGGTCTTTTCCATCCCCTGCATATTGAAGTTCATCACAAAGCTCTTGTAGCTCGGTGGAAGCGACTGAAGGATTCTGTCAATGACCGCGTCATCCGGGAGATTAACTCCCAGCTGAGTCAAGCGGTTATGTAACCCAGACATAGTGAGTATGTGCTCACTGACAGAACTGTTTTCCTCCATCTTACAGCTGAAGAACTTGTCGGAGACTTCATATCTCTCGACCCGGGCATGAGCTTGGAAAACCATTTTCAGCTCTTCGAACATCTCATATGCTCCGTGTCTCTCAAAACGCTTTTGGAGCCCCGGCTCTAAGCTGTAAAGCATGCCGCACTGAACGAGGGAGTAGTCATCGGTACGTGCCTGCCAAGCGTTCATAACGTCTTGTTCTGCAGGGAGAACAGGTGCGTCACCCAGCGGTGCTTGTAGGACATAATCTTTCTTGGCAGCTATGAGGATGATCCTCAGGTTCCGGACCCAGTCCGTGTAGTTGCTGCCATCGTCTTTCAGCTTGGTTTTCTCTAGGAACGCGTTGAAGTTGAGGACTACGTTGGCCATTTGATCTACAAGACATATTGTAAATATTTTAGACTAAGTTCATGATAATTAAGTTCATCTAATCAAATTATTCAATGAACTCCCACTTAGATAGACATCCCTCCTGTAATCTAAGTATAACATGATCCGAGTTAACTAGGCCGTGTCCGATCATCACGTGAGACGGACTAGTCAACGTCGGTGAACATCTTCATGTTGATCGTATCTTCTATACGACTCATGCTCGACCTTTCGGTCTTCTGTGTTCCGAGGCCATGTCTGTACATGCTAGGCTCGTCAAGTCAACCTAAGTGTTTGCATGTGTAAATCTGTCTTACACCCGTTGTATGTGAACGTTAGAATCTATCACACCCGATCATCACGTGGTGCTTCGAAACAACGAACTGTCGCAACGGTGCACAGTTAGGGGGAACACTTTCTTGAAATTATTATGAGGGATCATCTTATTTACTACCGTCGTTCTAAGCAAACAAGATGCAAAAACATGATAAACATCACATGCAATCAAATAATAATAGTGACATGATATGGCCAATATCACATAGCTCCTTTGATCTCCATCTTGGGGCTCCATGATCATCTTGTCACCGGCATGACACCATGATCTCCATCATCATGATCTCCATCATCGTGTCTCCATGAAGTTGCTCGCCAACTATTACTTCTACTACTATGGCTAACGCGTTTAGCAATAAAGTAAAGTAATTTACATGGCGTTTCTCAATGACACGCAGGTCATACAAAAAATAAAGACAACTCCTATGGCTCCTGCCGGTTGTCATACTCATCGACATGCAAGTCGTGATTCCTATTACAATAGCATGAACATCTCATACATCACATATATATCATTCATCATTCATCACAACTTTGGCCATATCATATCACAAAGCACTTGCTGCAAAAACAAGTTAGACGTCCTCTAATTGTTGTTGCAAGTTTTACGTGGCTGAAATAGGGTTCTAGCAAGAACGTTTTCTTACCTACGTGAAAGCCACAACGTGATTTGTCAACTTCTATTTACCCTTCATAAGGACCCTTTTCATCGAATCCGCTCCAACTAAAGTGGGAGAGACAGACACCCGCCAGCCACCTTATGCAACTTGTGCATGTTAGTCGGTGGAACCGGTCTCACGTAAGCGTACGTGTAAGGTTGGTCCGGGCCGCTTCATCCCACAATACCGTTGAAGCAAGATAAGACTAGTAGCGGCAAGAAAGTTGACAACATCAACGCCCACAACAAATTGTGTTCTACTCGTGCAAGAGAACTACGCATAGACCTAGCTCATGATGCCACTGTTGGGGAACGTTGCAGAAAACAAAAATTTCCTACGGTTTCACCAAGATCCATCTATGAGTTCATCTAGCAACGAGTGATTGGATTGCATCTACATACCTTTGTAGATCACGCGCGGAAGCGTTCAAAGAACGGGGATGAGGAAGTCGTACTCGACGTGATCCAAATCACCGGAGATCCTAGCGCCGAACGGACGGCACCTCCGCGTTCAACACACGTACGGTCAGCGTAACGTCTCCTTCTTCTTGATCCAGCAAGGGGGAAGGAGAGGTTGAGGGAGATGGCTCCAGCAGCAGCACGACGGCGTGGTGGTGATGGAGCTGCAGTACTCCGGCAGGGCTTCGCTAAGCACTATGGAGGAGGAGGATGTGTTGGAGAGGGAGAGGGAGGCACCAAAGGCGTGTTGTGAGAGGCCCTCCTTTCCCCACTATATATAGGGAGTCCAAGGGGGGGGGGCGCCGGCCCTAGGAGATCCAATCTCCTAGGGGGGTGCGGCCAAGGGAGGAATCCCTCCTCCCCAAGGCACCTAGGAGGTGCCTTCCCCCTTTGGGACTCTTCCCTTCCTTGAACCCTAGGCGCATGGGCCTCTTGGGGCTGGTGCCCTTGGCCCATATAGGCCAAGGCGCACCCCCTACAGCCCATGTGGCCCCCCGGGGCAGGTGGCCCCACCCGGTGGACCCCCGGGACCCTTCCGGTGGTCCCGGTACAATACCGGTGACCCCGAAACTTGTCCCGATGCCCGAAATAGCACTTCCTATATATAATTCTTTACCTCCGGACCATTCCGGAACTCCTCGTGACGTCCGGGATCTCATCCGGGACTCCGAACAACATTCGGGTTACTGCATATACATATCCCTACAACCCTAGCGTCACCGAACCTTAAGTGTGTAGACCCTACGGGTTCGGGAGACATGTAGACATGACCGAGATCGACTCTCCGGCCAATAACCAACAGCGGGATCTGGATACCCATGTTGGCTCCCACATGCTCCTCGATGATCTCATCGGATGAACCACGATGTCGAGGATTCAAGCAACCCCGCATACAATTCCCTTCGTCAATCGGTATGTTACTTGCCCGAGATCCGATCGTCGGTATCCCAATACCTCGTTCAATCTCGTTACCGGCAAGTCACTTTACTCGTACCGTAATGCATGATCCCGTGACCAGACACTTGGTCACTTTGAGCTCATTATGATGATGCATTACCGAGTGGGCCCAGTGATACCTCTCCGTCATACGGAGTGACAAATCCCAGTCTTGATCCGTGTCAACCCAACAGACACTTTCGGAGATACCCGTAGTATACCTTTATAGTCACCCAGTTACGTTGTGACGTTTGGCACACCCAAAGCACTCCTACGGTATCCGGGAGTTACACGATCTCATGGTCTAAGGAAAAGATACTTGACATTGGAAAACTCTAGCAAACGAACTATACGATCTTATGCTATGTTTAGGATTGGGTCTTGTCCATCACATCATTCTCCTAATGATGTGATCTCGTTATCAATGACATCCAATGTCCATAGTCAGGAAACCATGACTATTTGTTGATCAATGAGCTAGTCAACTAGAGGCTTACTAGGGACATGTTGGTGTCTATTATTCACACATGTATTACGATTTCCGGATAACACAATTATAGCATGAATAAAAACAATTATCATGAACAAGGAAATATAATAATAATGCTTTTATTATTGCCTCTAGGGCATATTTCCAACATGTACCACCGACATGACGGACTCAGGCGCATCTAGTTGCTCACATGACATATGTGAATCATGTCCCTCATACGAGGTCGTTGGCGAGTCGGCCTCCATATGCTCCACAGACAGAGGCGAAGCGCGCAGGTCTCACGCATAGCTGTTGAAACTCGGGCATGATCTAAAGCACAGGGGCGACGACCACGACAATGACCTCTCCCTCAGCAGTAGACTGCACAGGAGGCAAGGCAAACAATGACGAAGAACTGACCCCAACATGAGGGGAGAAACAATGGAAGAGCTCTGTCCCCTTGTCTTCCGCGGAACCGACATGGGAAACACTAGGAGGACACGATGTGGGAGTAGTCGGCAACATAGCCCGCACAAGGGAGAGCTTGCCCAGAGCAGCCTCCGCCCGCTCTAGAAAGCTCCAAACACACGCCAGCAAGCCTTGCAGCAACTTGGACTGATCTAACATAGCAGACTGTAGCTCCACATCAGACATGGCAGTCGAGCTAGCAATACTAGAGACAACAGATGCCCAAGACCCATGATGAAGCGCCTCAGAGGGAAGCGCGGACTTCATCGGACCTTCATAGAAAGCTGGAGCTTGAAGATGCTCGATGCCGAGGCGCGACATGAAAAGGCATGCACGCTTGCGAGCTGAGTGGACGCCAGGGTTACGAGACTCACGGGCATGATGACCGTTCTCCAAACAGCTGGAGCACCGAAGGGGATCTCTGCAAACAGCCGCACTGTGCCTAGGAGAAAGGCATCTGCAACATCTATCATAAAGCCAAACGGAAATGGGACTAGGATCCAATGTAAGGCCGGTGATTCCGGATGTCATGTACTATGCCGCGGCAGCACCATATCTCCTGACACCCCCCTCTTGTGTCTGGCCCGTACACCACGCACACCTCGGCGAATTCAGAGTCGATGACCTTGGTGGCAGCCGCGGCGTCTAGGGGGCAGCTCCTAATTGTCGTCTTCTACTTGTGATAGTTGTTGGATTTCCTCAAAGAGAAAGGGTGATGTAGCATAGTAGCAGATAGTATTTCCCTTAGTAAAGAACCAAGCTAATCGAACCAGAAGGAGACGACACACAAACAAAGTAAGCAGTACCTGCACACACACAAAAAGTAAATCCTTGCACCCAACAAAGGGAAGGGCGTCGTCACTCCCCTTTTCTTGCTAGTTGCAAGTATCAAATCTAGTAGTGACAGGTAAGCAAATAAAATAAAAGGAAAGAAAAATAAAACAGAAAAATAGTTGTAGGATTGCTTGATAATAATTGAGAATTGACCCGGGGGATACTTCCAGTCCAGTTGTCAAGCCCACTACCATTCACCTCTTGTTATCCTTGGCAGTTACTCGTGGCTGGTCTCTTCGACAGTCGGATGTCCAGAATGATTTTCTTCATGGTGTGTTAGAGGAGGAAGTTTACATGAGGCAACCACAAGTTTTTGTTGATCCCGATGAACATCATCTTTGTCGTTTGGAACTACCGTTCTAGTACTTCTATACTCGTTGGGTTGCGTTGACCAAGCCAAGCGGTAGTACTGCTCCTCCGAGCAGTAGTACCGCTTGAGCACGACCAGTGCACATAACGGTTGGATCTGTCTTCCCACTGTAAAAGGGGGTCTTCTTCCCCATTGCTCCTAATGACTTTGGGCAAGCTTTCTCCTCCATTGTTGACCTCCAAAATCTTTGCCTTCTCTCTATTCCGATCATGATTCTTGTTAGTTTTTGAGGGAAAAGAAAGAAGAGATCTAGATCTACATTTCCACCAACCCATCTCTTCTCTAAGTGAGGGGAACCCCTTTGGATCTAGATCTTGTAGTTCTTTGTGTTCTCTTCCTTGTTCTTCCTCTCATATTCCTCCATAGCTTTCGTTGTTGTGGCGGGATTTGGGAGAGAAGGACTTAAGCACTCCATGTGCTTTTCCCATTGCATTTGGTGCATAGGTTTGAGTTCTCCACGATGATACGTGGAAGTGAAAAGTTGAGTAGCTTATTACTCTTGAGTGTTTGGGCACCCTAGAGCTTGTGCCTCTTGGGTGCTTTGGCACCCTAGACGGTTGGTGGTGTCGTGGAGTTCAATCATTGTGGTGGAAAGCTGCGGGCAAGCATCAAGGTCTCCAATTAAGTTGTGTAAATTGCCTCGATCATTTTGTACGGGTTCGGTGACCGCCCCCAAGGGTTGTCATTTGTACGGATTCGGTGACCGCCCTTAAGGGTCCCTTAGTGGAATCGCGGCATCTTGCATTGTGTGACAGCGTGAGGAGATTACGGTTGCCCTAGTGGCATCAGAAGCATTGTGCCTCCACATTGCTTCAAACGGAGACTAGCATCCGCAAGGGTGTGAACTTCGGGATACATGTCGTCTCCGCATGCCTCGGTTATCTCTTACCCGAGCCCTTTACTTATGCACTTTACTTTGTGATAGCCATAGTGTTTCATGTTATATATCTTGCCATCACATAGTTGTTTATCTTGCTTAGCATAAGTTGGTGCACATAGTTGAGCCTAGTATATTTAGATTTTGTGCTTGACAAATTAAGTGCTAGTTTTATTCCACATTTGTTCAAGCCTAAATCATAATTATTTTAAAGCACCCATTCACCCCCTCCCTTCTAGGCGACATCCACGTCGTTTCACTCATTTAGGTGGAAGCCTTGAATGGTCGTCCAGAGGGATACAAATTGGCGGATATGCTCCATAGTGAAGTTGGTCGAAACTTTGACCTTGGCAACCAAGCACCATTATTCAGTGCCTCTCCGACCTTCCAATTTTTGCGCGATGAAGCCTAAAAAATGAGTGGAGCTATCTCCTTGGGCTTCTGGTCGTTAATTCATGGAGCCTCTGCTCGGAGCCTTCACAAGATCAAAACCACGTCACTCTCAAGTTGGACATCCGCAAAGCTTTCAATTCGGTCAAATGGGAATACATCATCGACCTTTTGTAGAAAAGAGGTTTCCGCACCAAGTTCAGAAATTGGATCACTGCCCTTTTGTGTTCCTCTTCCAGGGTCCTCCTCGATGGGTTGCCACGTCCACCGATCAATCATGGATGTGGTCTGTGACAAGGAGATCCACTATCACCGCTACTGTTTGTCATCGCCATTGATCCCCTACAGCGACTTCTGAATAATGCCACCACAAAGGGCCTACTACACAAGATTCATGGATGGAGGGCCACTGTGCGTACCTCTCTCTATGCGGATGACGCGGCAGTCTTCATGGCGCCCATCAAGAGGGGCATTGACCAGCTCTCTCAGATTTTACACTGCTTTGGCAAGGTCACGGGTCTTGCAACCAACTTTCAGAAGAGTTCGGTCTTACCCATCAGATGCAGCAACATAAGCTTGGTGCCCATCCTTCGTAATGTGCCGGCCAAAAGACCCTCCTTTCCAATGAGATACCTGGGACTCCCACACTCGGTAGGGCAACTGAAAAAAGTGGACTTCCAATTCTTGGAGGACAAGGTGGCAGCTAAGCTCACTCTTTGGGATGGAGGCAACATCACTGCAATTGGACGCACCGCCCTTGTCAAATCAGTTCTCCTCCCAAGTGTTATACTACATCACGCCTCTCATCGTTCCCCCGAGCACCCTACACAGCACCAACAAACTGGAAAGAGCTTTCCTCTGGCCTGGCTCGGACAATACAACAAAGGAGTGAAATGCAAGGTGAATTGGGACTTGGTATGCAGGTTGTACGAGCATGGAGGCCTTGGAGTATTCAACACTGACAAGTTTGCGTGAGCTTTGAGATTCAGATGGGCATGATTTGAATGGAAGGAGCCTGCCAAGCTGTGGGTTGGCATGGCCAACCCATGCGATGAACATGACCTCAACCTCTTCTACGCATCCACCACCATCACCGTTGGGAACAAAGCATTGATCTTATTTATTGTGTCATCCTTGAGGCTGTATACCATGACAACCCGAATGCCTGAAGGTAACACGGTGAATTAAGTTTGCTTCGGTCCAAGTCCTCTGACACCATAGAGGGTGTAGAGTGAGGGTAAACACCGGGTGGCATATGAAAAATAAGGTACCATGATACCATTGTATGGCACTGGCACAAATCATGTGTACAATCGAAGCACATACAAGAAAAGAACGAATCATTAGGTAATATCAGGAAGCACCATGAAGCACAAAATTATGCTATCACAACTGATGTGAGACGGAATAGAAACATCAAAATTTGAATTCCGAAATAGGAAATGGTTGTCGCGGAGATTTGGATACAAACATAAAGGAATCACGAGGCAATGTTTGTAGCAAACATTCTGTACAACATAAATAAATGTATTATCCCTATAGGAAAAGATTGAAGGAAATGTATGAATTAAAGAAGCATAATTAGCATTTTGTGGCGCAAAACCTGTGTACAATAGAAGCACATGTGAGACTTGACGAAATGCTGAGGCATGGATGGAATCACAGAGACATTAATTCATAAATTGGCATGCTTGAAACCAAGATCTAGGTACCAAAAGAGATCGACTACCGCGAGAGTATACTTTCTAGTTTTCTTGGCGTCGGATTCAATAAAACCCTTCTTAATGAATGAATAGGGCAAAGTTTTTGCCCTTGTTGCGAAATAATGATGCTATCAATTACTCTCTCTGTAAACAAATATAAGAGCATTTAGATCAATACTTTAGTGATATAAACGCTCTTATATTTCTTTACAGAGAGAGTATAACTTATTCGCCATGAAGATCAAGATGAATTTTGATACTACGATGCTACCTCATCAAATTACTCTCCCACAAGCATCTGTACAATGACAAGGTAATGAATCTCGTGTCTGGGTTTCACTGTTTTGAAACAACTAGTAAGTGTGCATGTGTAACACACGTCTATTTGAATTAATAAGTGTGCACGTGCAACACGCGTCTATTTGAATTAACACACTATACGAAACTTAATACAAGACAATGTATTCATAAATTTGAATTTTCCCTATAAAATACACAATCTCTTATTCCCTACTCGTACAAACAATTTGAAATCTTGTTTCTCCTTAATCAACATGTCTCCTGTATTAAAAGACCACCCAGTGTTCCCAATGTATAAAACTCAAAATTATTTAGAAGACCTATCATGATTCTCCATATGCACACATTTATGCAAGTATACACATGAAAATGTCACTTAGGACAAGCTAAGGAACCGTTTCAGTGCCAGCAAACTCCAGTCAAGAATTATTATTACAAGACAAAAGCATTAATACGACAACTTGGAGCAGTTACTGTTACACCCTCGATGCGGCTATATCTCCTACGTGTCGAAGCACGACTTAGAGGCATAACCGCATTGAAAGCAATGTCGCAAGTAAGGTAATCTTCACAACATCCCATGTAATATAGATAATAAAGGGAAAGGTACATAGTTGGCTTACACTCGCCACGTCACACAAAGTACATAAATAGCATTACAATCATCCAATAACTCATGGTCCGACTACGGTACCAAAATAAAAGATCAACCCAACATGCGACATGGTCCCGATCGCCCCAACTGGGCACCACTACTGATCATCAGGGAAAGACACATAGTAACGGTGTGAGTCTTCGTCGAACTCCCACTTGAGCTCAAGCGCATCATCTGGAACGGAGTCATCAGGCCCTGCATCAGGTTTGGAAGTAATCTGTGAGCCACAGGGACTCAGCAATCTCGCACCCTCGCGATCAAGACTATTTAAGCTTATAGGTAAGGCAAGGTAATATGTGGAGCTGCAGCAAGCGACTAGCATGTATGGTGGCTAACCTGTTCGCAAAAGAGAGCGAGAAGAGGAGGCAAAGCACGAACGAAGAACTATAGAACATCCTGCGACAAACATTACTCCAACACCGTGTTCACTTTCTGAACTCCGCCGACAAGAGACCATCACGGTAACACACACAGTTGATTCATTTTAATTAAGTTAAGGTTCAAGTTATCTACAAACGGACATTAACAAATTCCCATCTGCCCATAACCGCGGGCACGGCTTTCGAAAGTTCAAATCCCTGCAGGGGAGTCCCAACTTAGCCCATGACAAGCTCTCACGGTCAACGAAGGATATACCTTCTAGCGGAAAGACCCGATCATACTCGGAATCCCGGTTACAAGACATTTCGACAAGGTAAAACTAATCCAGCAACACCGCCCGAATGTGCCGACAAATCCCGATAGGAGCTGCACATATCTCGTTCTCAGGGCACACTCAGATGAACACTATGTACAACTAAAACCAAACCTCGAGTTTCCCCGAGGTGGCGCTGCAAGTGGCTCTGTTTGGACCAACACTCAGAGGAGCACTGGCCCGGGGGGGTCTAAATAAGATGACCCTCGGGCTCCGAAAACCCAAGGGAAAAAGAGGCTACGTGGCAAATGGTAAAACCAAGGTTGGGCATTGCTGGAGGAGTTTTATTCAACGCGAACTGTCAAGGGGTTCCCATTATCACCCAACCGTGTAAGGAACACAAAATCCAGGAACATAACACCAATATGACGGAAACTAGGGCGGCAAGAGTGGAACAAAACACTAGGCAAAAGGCCGAGCCTTCCACCCTTTACCAAGTATATAGATGCATTAAGATAACAAGATAATATAGTGATATCCCAACAAGAAAATAATGTTCCAACAAGGAACGATCTCCAATCTTCACCTGCAACTAGCAACGCTATAAGAGGGGCTGGGCAAAGCGGTAACATAGCCAATCAACGGTTTGCTAGGACATGGTGGGTTAGAGGTTTGACATGGCAATTTGGGAGGCATGACAAGCAAGTGGTAGGCATCATAGCATAGGCATAGCAAAAGAGCAAGCATCTAGCAAAGCAAAGATAGAAGTGATTTCGAGGGTATGATCATCTTGCCTGCAAAGTTGTCAGAGTTGACTGGATCCTCGAAAGCAAACTCAACGGGCTCCTCGTTAGCGAACTCGTCTCCTGGCTCTACCCAAGCAAGACAAACAATCAAAAGGAACATAATCAACCACGTGCAAATGCTCGAACAATATGATGCAAACATGGTATGCTATGCGGGATGCGATATGTGATGCATATGCAAGATTTGACAAGAGATGAATGAACCTGGTCTCAACATGGAAATCCAAGAGTGCCACCGGAAAGGTGAGGTGATTTCGGTTGAAATCAATATAAAGAACACCAAAATTGGATGCACGGTTTGGAAATGGCAAGCAAAACAAATATGGCATCGGTCTGCGATAAACAACAACTAGCCATCTAAATGCATCAAGATATATATGCTACAACACTCAAACATGGCAACAAAATACATGGCAGGGATCCACTCATGATGCTTTACAAAAGATGAACACTGAGCTACGGCCAATTCATCCATTAACAGGTTCAAACAAGCATGGCAAAAGAGCAATTGATAAACAAGTTTCAGACTTAGTGAAATTAACACTAGTCTGGAATTTCAGATCAGGTAGCCAACTTTGGAGCATGAAAACTAGATTATACAGGAACTTAACATGGCAAAACAAAGCATGTCATGGAGCTACTCAAAGAGATTAACAAAAGTCCCTTAGTGACCTTGAGCCAAAAGGGATCAGAAAATACAATTGCAAGCATGTGAACATGGCAAAAACATAATTAGATCACAGACTTAGTGAAAAAACTGGAGCATGCAAATATGATAGCAAGTAGGCATGTTCACGAGCTCGATGCACTCACTACAGAGCAAGGCATGACAATCTAAGCATACACCCATCAATAATACACATTATATAAGCTATACATGGCAAGAACAACAACATAGCATGCACGGATCAACTACAACATCCTCGGCAAAATCGCTAACAAGTAGACAATCTGCCAGGTTTAACGAAATAGCAAAAGCAGAGCTCGATTGACTCAAGCTAGGGTGCTCCATAAATGCAGACAAAGACATGGATGGATAGAGCACCACAAGGTTAACAAATCCTCCTTACTGATCATCCTCAAAATAGGCATAGATCACTAGGAAACAACATGAACATATGGCATATTGATAAAAACAGATCAAGGACTTAGTGAAATCTCTAAGTCCCTGAAATCAGCATTAACGAATGCACCACTTTGCAAGCTTGTGCTAGTCACCACACACATCACAAAAATACATGGATAGCACCTCTGGAAAGATGACATGGCATATAACAAAACACATGTAGAGCTCAGGAGCATATCATGCACACATTAATCATGGCAAAAATGACAAAAGAGCTATTTGGTGCAGCAGATCTGACAATTAACTCAAATAGCTCTCTTCCAACAGCATTTCGGGCATCAAGATGAGCTCAAATGAAAATGATGCAATGAGGTGAAATGATGTACTCTCTGAGACGAACATTTTGATATGCTACACGCGCAAAACGGAGCTACGGATGCGGAGATATAGCATGATGAATATGGAAAAATAATTAGGGTTAGGGGGGTAGAAAGTCAACCCCGAGATTAAATCTCGGATCCAGATCCGGGGTGCACGCGACCCGAGGTTCGCCGGGATCCCTGTAGCGGTCGGAGATGTCGCTGGACTTAGCGCTTGCTGGAGGAAGGGGAGGGAGCCGAGGCGGTGGAGGAGGTCGGCGGAGCTCGCAGGAGTTGCTCCTGGCGACGAGGCGACGCGGTGGCGCGGGATGGCCAGGAGGCGCGACACGGTGGGGCGGTGACCGGGCGGCGGCGCGGAGCTCGCCGGCGGCGGGGCGCGCGGCCGGGCGTGGGAGGCAGCGTTGGGGACGAAGGAGGCAGGCGGCGGCGATGTGGTTGGGCTGCGGGGGGCCTCCCGCGGGCTCGGGCGGGCTGGCGCGGTCGGCAGCGGAGTGGGCACCGCGGGCGCCACGTGGCGCGCAGCGATTGGCCCGGGCGAGCGGCGGACAATGTCCGGCGGCCGGCGGACGTGTCCGGCCGCGCGGAGAGGAGCGGGACTAGGGTTTCGGGGAGAAGAACCCGTGGATTTCGGAGGAGGACCTATATATAGGCATAGGGGGAGCTAGGAGAGTCCAAATGAGGTGCGGTTTTCGGCCACGCAATCGTGATCGAACGCTCTAGATGATGGAGAGGGTTTTCGTGGGTTTTGGGCCAAATTGGAGGGGTGTTGGGCTACAACACACACGAGGCCTTCTCGGTCCCTCGGTTAACCGTTGGAGTATCAAATGAAGTCCAAATGGTACGAAACTTGACAGGCGTTCTACCGGTAGTAAACCAAGGCCGCTTGGCAAGTCTCGGTCCAATCCGGAAATGTTTAACCCCCACACATGAAAAGAAGGTAGAAAGAACCGCCGGAGGAGATAGAAACGCCGGAATGCAAAACGGACAACGGGGAAATGCTCGGATGCATGAGACGAACACGTATGCAAATGCAATGCACATGATGACATGATATGAGATGCATGACAACGACAACAACACACGGAGACAAACACCCGAACCCGAGGAAATAAAATAACTTAGCGCCGGAAATGGCAAGAGTTGGAGTACATATTAGGTAAATTACATCCGGGGTGTTACAACACTCCACCACTACGAAAGGATCTCGTCCCGAGATCTAGGACTGGAAGAACGCCGGGTACTCAGAACGGAGGTGATCCTCGCGTTCCCAGGTGGCTTCACGGTCGGAATGGTGTGACCACTTGACTTTGAGGAATTTGATTGACTTATTGCGAGTCTTGCGTTCAGTCTCTTCAAGAATAGCAACGGGGTGCTCACGATAAGAGAGAATGAGCTGAGAGACATGGAACACATCATGCACATTTGCAAAGTTTGAAGGAAGCTCGAGTTGATAGGCGAGATCGCCTCTCTTGCTGACGATCTTGAAAGGTCCCACGTATCTAGGGGCAAGCTTCCCTTTGATACCGAAGCGATGAGTACCTTTCATGGGAGAGACGCGGAGGTAAAAACGATCTCCGATCTCAAAAGCCAAATCACGGTGCTTACTATCATAGTAGCTCTTCTGGCGCGATTGCGCTGCTTTGAGGTTATCTCGAATGACTTTGCACATCTCCTCTGCCTCTGTGATTAAGTCATTTCCAAGAAGTTGATGTTCACCGGTTTCTGACTAGTTGAGTGGGGTACGGCACTTCCTGCCATACAGGGGTACGGCACTTCCTGCCATACAGAATTTCGAATGGGGCCTTGCCCGGACTTGCTTGAAAACTGTTGTTGTAGGAGAATTCGACATATGGAAGACAATCCTCCCACTTCATGCCGAAGGAGATCACACAAGCCCTGAGCATATCTTCAAGAATCTGGTTGACACGCTCGACTTGACCGCTAGTTTGAGGATGGAAAGTTGTGCTGAAGCGGATGTTGGTGCCCATGGCCTTCTGAAATGAATCCCAAAACTTGGAGGTAAAGATGCTGCCACGGTATGAAGAGATCATCTGTGGAGTACCGTGCAGAGAGACAATATGAGAGGTATAAAGCTCTGACAATTGAGTTGCAGTGATTGACTCTTTGATAGGCAGAAAGTGAGCCACTTTAGTGAGTTTGTCGATGACAACGAATATAGCATCATTGCCACGCTTGGACTTTGGAAACCCAGTCACGAAGTCCATCTCAATGTGGTCAAACTTCCATTCTGGAATGGCAAGAGGTTGGAGGAGACCAGCTGGCCTTTGGTGTTCTGCCTTCACTCTTCTGCAGACATCGCACTCATTCACGAACTTAGCAATCTCTCGCTTCATTCGAGTCCACCAATAAGCCTGCTTGAGGTCCTGATACATCTTCGTGCTCCCAGGGTGGATGGAGAGGAGAGAATTGTGAGCCTCGTTCATGATCACTTTACGAAGATCACCTTTGGGCACAACAATACGATCCTCGAAGAAGAGAGTATCCTTGTCATCAAGGCGGTAGCACTTGTACTTGGGTTGACTCTTGGCAATCCCAATCTTCACCTTCTTCACCATAGCATCAAGAAGTTGAGCCTCGCGAATCTGGTCTTCCAAGGTAGGAGAGACTTTAAGGTTGGCGAGGAAACCTTGAGGAACAACTTGCAGATTGAGTTTGCGGAAAGCTTCACAAAGCTCAGGTTGATAGGGCTTGAGAATCAGATTGTTGCAGTAAGCCTTCCTGCTCAAAGCGTCAGCAATCACATTGGCCTTGCCTAGAGTATACTCGATACTCGGATTATACTCTTGAATCATTTCGACCCAACGAGTCTGCCTAAGGTTGAGATTAGGCTGAGTGAAGATGTACTTGAGACTCTTGTGGTCAGTGAAGATGTCCACTTTTCTTCCCAATAAGAGATGTCTCCAAGTCAAAAGAGCATGCACAATTGTCGCCAACTCGAGGTCATGAGTGGGGTAGTTCTTCTCGTTGGGCTTCAACTGGCGAGAGGTATAAGCCACAACTTTCTTCTCTTGCATCAACACTGCACCAAGACCTTGGAGAGAGGCATCGCAGAAGACCTCGAACGGTTTGGATTCATCAGGAGGAGTCAGAACTGGAGCAGTGACCAATTTCTCTTTCAAAGTGTTGAAAGCGATGTCACACTCCGGAGACCAAACGTACTTGACGTGCTTCTGGAGAAGGTTTGAAAGAGGCTTCACGATCTTTGAAAAGTTCTCAACGAACCTTCGACAGTAGCTTGCGAGACCGAGGAAGCTACGGAGTTGCTTCACGTTTTGAGGTGGTTCCCAATTCACAATTGCAGACACCTTCTCAGGATTCACCGCAATGCCCTTGGCAGAGATGATATGCCCAAGATAAAGAACCTCATCGAGCCAAAACTCGCACTTTGAGAACTTGGCATAGAACTGATGTTCCCTGAGCTTATCGAGCACCAAACGCAAGTGCTTGGCATGATCTTCCTTGTTCTTCGAAAAGACCAGAATGTCGTCGAGATAGACCAAAACAAAGTCATTTGTGTAGGCGTTGAAGATGAAGTTCATCATGCGAGAGAAAGTCGGAGGAGCATTGACGAGGCCAAAAGACATGACAGTGTATTCATATGAACCATAGCTTGTTCTGAAAGCCGTCTTGGGAATATCTTGCTCACGGATTCGAATCTGGTGATAACCCATATGGAGATCAAGCTTGGAGAATACTTGGGCACCTTTGAGTTGTTCGAACAGCTCGTTGATGTTGGGAAGTGGGTACTTGTTCTTGATAGTCTTCTTGTTCAATGGACGGTAATCAACACAAAGTCGGTCCGTTCCATCCTTCTTCTTCACAAAAAGAACTCCACAACCCCACGGAGAAGAACTAGGTCGGATAAGACCCATTCGCTCTTGAATATCGAGTTGCTTCTTCAGCTCCTTCAACTCTTCAGGTCCGAGCTTGTAAGGACGCTTGCAAACCGGTTCCGTGCCAGGCTCAAGATCGATGACGAATTCAACTGGCCGGTGCGGAGGCATTCCTGGAAGCTCTTCTGGAAAGACGTCTTGATATTCGCAAACGACTGGAATTTGAGAGATGGCATCCAGTTCACCCTTCTCATTGAGAGAAAATAGACGGATTGTATCATCGCGAGCGGCAAAGACGATTACATCCTCAAACGAATGAGTCAATTGAATCTGCCTGGCAGCACAATCAAGATGTGCCTTGTGCTTAGAAAGCCAATCCATTCCGAGAATAAGATCAATATCCGAATTACCAAGAACCACCGGAGAAGAAAGAAACTTGAAGTCGCCCAACGTGATAGAGACATCCGAGACGCAATTGTTAGAAGTCATTTGCTTGCCCGGAGACACAATCTTCAATGGGAAAGGAATCCTTTCAGTCACAAAATCATGCTTGGCGACAAATGGTGTTGAAATAAAAGAAAGCGATGCACCAGTGTCAAAAAGAACTTTT
Organism: Triticum aestivum; assembly: GCF_018294505.1. NCBI lineage: Eukaryota > Viridiplantae > Streptophyta > Magnoliopsida > Poales > Poaceae > Triticum > Triticum aestivum. The sequence goes on from NC_057794.1 coordinate 365,133,526, forward strand.
GCAGGAACATCGTTAACAGGAAGGTTACGCATGATGACATCTGGCGAGTCCTCTGCCTGAGCTGCATTCAGCAAGTTGACCTTGGCGTGCTTGGGGTTATGCTTGACCACAGCTGTACTTGCCGATCTCACAGGAGGAGGAGGAGGGATACGCCTCTGATTGAAGCACTTGTTGGCATAGTGACCCTTCTGTTGGCACTTGTTGCACGTGACCTCTGAAAGCGAACGGTGATATGGAGCACTCGATCTTGGAGCTTGAGACGAAGTCTTGTTCTGAAAGCCAGGGTTGGGTGGGTGGGAAGATCCACTACCACCTTTCCTCTTCTGATACAGCTGACGGAGCGGAGGAGGAGGAAGCCAATACTTCTGCTGCTTAGCCACTTGAGTAGAGGAAGAAGGAGTAGCATCTCTGACTCGCTTCTTGGAAGCATCACACTTCAGTTGAGCAGCCTCTTGCTTCAATGCCATGTTGTAGAACTCATCATACCTCAAGGGCTCAAAGAGAACAAGAGCTAGCTAGATTTCTTCTCTGAGACCACCCCTGAACTGGTATATCATGCTCTTCTCGTCAGGGACGTCCTGCTTAGCAAAGCGGGTGAGCTTCTGAAACAACTTGTTGTAGTCATAGACAGACATCGAGCCTTGCTTCAGGTTGCAGAATTCCTCACGCTTGCTTTCAACCACACTCTGAGGAATATGATGAGCTTTGAAGTCTTGACGGAATTCATCCCAGGTAATCACTCAGCCTCCTCTGGAATCTTTGTACTGCTGAAACCATTCTGCAGCTTGGTCTTTGAGTTGGAAGGAAGCGAACTTGACAAAGTCCTCAGGCCTGACGTTACTGCACTCAAATGCTTGCACAAGTCCACAAGCCAATCGTCAGCATCAGTTGCCTCAACACAATTGCTGAAGGTCTTTGGCTGGTTAGCAAGGAACTGGTTGAGTGTACCAAAGTGATTCTGATTGTTGCCTTGATTGCCTTGGTTCGCTTGGTTGTGCTCTTGAAGAATTTTCATGATCAACTGCGTGTTTGCATACCATGTTTGCATCATGTTGTTCGAGCATTTGCACGTGGTTGATTGTGTTCATTTTGCTTGTTTGTCTTGCTTGGGTAGAGCCGGGAGACGAGTTTGCTAACGAGGAGCCCGTTGAGTTTGCTTTCGAGGATCCAGTCAACTCTGACAACTTTGCAGGCAAGATGATCATACCCTCAAAATCACTTCTATCTTTGATTTGCTAGATGCTCGCTCTTTTGCTATGCCTATGCTACGATGCCTACCACATGCTTGTCATGCCTCCCAAATTGCCATGTCAAACCTCTAACCCACCATGTCCTAGCAAACCGTTGATTGGCTATGTTACCGCTTTGCTCAGCCCCTCTTATAGCGTTGCTAGTTGCAGGTGAAGATTGAAGATCGTTCCTTGTTGGAACATTATTTTCTTGTTGGGATATCACTATATTATCTTGTTATCTTAATGCATCTATATACTTGGTAAAGGGTGGAAGGCTCGGCCTTTTGCCTAGTGTTTTGTTCCACTCTTGCCGCCCTAGTTTCCGTCATATCGGTGTTATGTTCCCGGATTTTACGTTCCTTACGCGGTTGGGTGATAATGGGAACCCCTTGACAGTTCGCCTTGAATAAAACTCCTCCAGCAATGCTCAACCTTGGTTTTACCATTTGCCACCTAGCCTCTTTTTCCCTTGGGTTTTCGGAGCCCGAGGGTCGTCTTATTTAAACCCCCCCGGGCCAGTGCTCCTCTGAGTGTTGGTCCAAACAGAGCCACTTGCAGCGCCACCTCGGGGAAACTCGAGGTTTGGTTTTAGTTGTACGTAGTGTTCATCTGAGTGTGCCCTGAGAACGAGATATGTGCAGCTCCTATCGGGATTTGTCATCACATTCGGGCGGTGTTGCTGGATTAGTTTTACCTTGTCGAAATATCTTGTAACTGGGATTCCGAGTCTGATTGGGTCTTCCCGCTAGAAGGTATATCCTTCATTGACTGTGAGAGCTTGTCATGGGCTAAGTTGGGACTCCCCTGCAGGGATTTGAACTTTCGAAAGCCGTGCCCGCGGTTATGGGCAGATGGGAATTTGTTAATGTTCGGTTGTAGATAACTTGAACCTTAACTTAATTAAAATGAATCAATTGTGTGTGTTACCGCGATGGTCTCTTCTCGGCGGAGTCCGGGAAGTGAACACGGTGTTGGAGTAATGTTTGCCGCAGGATGTTCTATAGTTCTTCGTTTGTGCTTTGCCTCCTCTTCTCGCTCTCTTTTGCGAATAGGTTAGCCACCATACATGCTAGTCGCTTGCTGCAACTCCACATATTACCTTGCCTTACCTATAAGCTTAAATAGTCTTGATCGCGAGGGTGCGAGATTGCTGAGTCCCTGTGGCTCATAGATTACTTCCAAACTAGATGTAGGGCCTGATGAATCCATTCCAGGTGATGCGCTTGAGCTCAAGTGGGAGTTCGACGAAGACTCACGCCGTTACTATGTGTCTTTCCCTGATGATCAGTAGTGGTGTCCAGTTGGGGCGATCGGGACCATGTCGCATGTTGGGTTGATCTTTTATTTTGGTACCGTAGTCGGACCATGAGTGATTGGATGATTGTAATGCTATTTATGTACTTTGTGTGACGTGGCGAGTGTAAGCCAACTATGCATCTTTCCTTTTATTATCTATATTACATGGGATGTTGTGAAGATTACCTTACTTGCGACATTGCTTTCAATGCGGTTATGCCTCTAAGTCGTGCTTCGACACGTAGGAGATATAGCCGCATCGAGGGCGTAACAAGTAAGGTAATCTTCACAACATCCCATGTAATATAGATAATAAAGGGAAAGGTACATAGTTGGCTTACACTCGCCACGTCACACAAAATACATAAATTGCATTACAATCATCCAATCACACATGGTCCGACTACGGCACCAAAATAAAAGATCAGCCCAACATGCGACATGGTCCCGATCGCCCCAACTGGGCACCACTACTGATCATCAGGGGAAGACACATAGTAACGGCGTGAGTCTTCGTTGAACTCCCACTTGAGCTCAAGCGCATCATCTAGAACGGAGTCATCAGGCCCTGCAACTAGTTTGGAAGTAATCTATGAGCCACAGGGACACAGCAATCTCGCACCCTCGCGATCAAGACTATTTAAGCTTATAGGTAAGGCAAGGTAATATGTGGAGCTGCAGCAAGCGACTAGCATGTATGGTGGCTAACCTATTCGCAAAAGAGAGCGAGAAGAGGAGGCAAAGCACGAACGAAGAACTATAGAACATCCTGCGGGAAACATTACTCCAACACCGTGTTCACTTCCCGGACTCCACCGAGAAGAGACCATCACGGTAACACACACAGTTGATTCATTTTAATTAAGTTAAGGTTCAAGTTATCTACAACCGGACATTAACAAATTCCCATCTGCCCATAACCGTGGGCACGGCTTTCGAAAGTTCAAATCCCTGCAGGGGAGTCCCAACTTAGCCCATGACAAGCTCTCACGGTCAACGAAGGATATACCTTCTAGCGGGAAGACCCGATCAGACTCGGAATCTCGGTTACAAGACATTTCGACAAGGTAAAACTAATCCAGCAACACCGCCCGAATGTGCCGACAAATCCCGATAGGAGCTGCACATATTTCATTCTCAGGGCACACTCAGAACACTACGTACAACTAAAACCAAACCTCGAGTTTCCCCGAGGTGGCGCTGCAAGTGGCTCTGTTTGGACCAACACTTAGAGGAGCACTGGCCCGGGGGGGGGGGGTTAAATAAGATGACCCTCGGGCTCCGGAAACCCAAGGGAAAAAGAGGCTAGGTGGCAAATGGTAAAACCAAGGTTGGGCATTGCTGGAGGAGTTTTATTCAAGGCGAACTGTCAAGGGGTTCCCATTATCACCCAACCGCGTAAGGAACGTAAAATCCGGGAACATAACACCGATACGACGGAAACTAGGGCGGCAAGAGTGGAACAAAACACTAGGCAAAAGGCCAAGCCTTCCACACTTTACCAAGTATATAGATGCATTAAGATAACAAGATAATATAGTGATATCCCAATAAGAAAATAATGTTCCAACAAGGAACGATCTCCAATCTTCACCTGTAACTAGCAACACTATAAGAGGGGCTGGGTAAAGCGCTAACATAGCCAATCAATGGTTTGCTAGGACATGGTGGGTTAGAGGTTTGACATGGCAATTTGGGAGGCATGACAAGCAAGTGGTAGGCATCGTAGCATAGGCATAGCAAAAGAGCGAGCATCTAGCAAAGCAAAGATAGAAGTGATTTCGAGGGTATGATCATCTTGCCTGCAAAGTTGTCAGAGTTGACTGGATCCTCGAAAGCAAACTCAACGGGCTCCTCGTTAGCGAACTCGTCTCCCGGCTCTATCCAAGCAAGACAAATAAGCAAAAGGAACACAATCAACCACGTGCAAATGCTCGAACAACATGATGCAAACATGGTATGCTATGCGGGATGCGATATGTGATGCATATGCAAGATTTGACAAGAGATGAATGAACCTGGTCTCAACTTGGAAATCCAAGAGTTCCACTGGAAAGTTGAGGTGATTTCGATTGAAATCGATATGAAGAACACCGGAATCGGTTGCACGGTTTGGAAATGGCAAGCAAAACAAATATGGCACCAGTCTGTGATAAACAGCAAGTAGCCATCTAAATGCATCAAGATATATATGCTACAACACTCAAACATGGCAACAAAATACATGGAAGGCATCCACTCATGATGCTTTACAAAAGATAAACACTGAGCTACGGCCAATTCATCCATTAACAGGTTCAAACAAGCATGGAAAAAGAGCAATTGATAAACAGGTTTCAGACTTAGTGAAATTAACACTAGTCTGGAATTTCAGATCAGGTAGCCAACATTGGAGCATGAAAACTAGATGCTACAGGAACTTAACATGGCAAAACAAAGCATGGCATGAAGCTACTCAAAGAGCTTAACAAAAGTCCCTTAGTGACCTTGAGCCAAAAGGGATCAGAAAATACAATTGCAAGCATGTGAACATGGCAACAACATAATCAGATCACAGACTTAGTGAAAAAACTGGAGCATGCAAATATGATAGCAAGTAGGCATGTTCACGAGCTCGGTGCACTCACTACAGAGCAAGGCATGACAATCTAAGCATACATCCATCAAGAATACACATTATATAAGCTATACATGGCAAGAACAACAACATAGCATGCACGGATCAACTACAACATCCTCGACAAAATCGCTAACAAGTAGACAATCTGCCAGGTTTAACGAAATAGCAAAAGCAGAACTCGATTGACTCAAGCTAGGGTGCTTCATAAATGCAGGCAAAGACATGGACGGATAGAGCACCACAATATTAACAAATCATCCTTACTGATCATCCTCAAAAGAGGCACGGATCACTAGGAAACAACATGAACATATGCCATATTGATAAAAACAGATCAAGGACTTAGTGAAATCTCTAAGTCCCTGAAATCAGCATTAACGAATGCACCACTTTGCAAGCTTGTGCTAGTCACCACACACATCATAAAAATACATGGATAGCACCTCTGGAAAGATGGCATGGCATATAACAAAACACATGTAGAGCTCAGGAGCATATAATGCACAGATTAATCATGGCAAAAATGACAAAAAAGCTATTTGGTGCAGCAGATGTGACAATTAACTCAAATAGCTCTCTTCTAACAGCATTTCGGGCGTCAAGATGAGCTCAAATGAAAATGATGCAATTAGATGAAATGATGTACTCTCTGAGACGAACATTTTGATATGCTACACGCGCAAAACGGAGCTACAGATGCGGAGATATAGCATGATGAGTATGGCAAAATAATTAGGGTTACGGGGGTAGAAAGTCAACCCCGAGATTTAAATCTTAGATCCAGATCCGGGGTGCACGTGACCCGAGGTTCGCCGGGATCCCTGTAGCGGCCGGAGATGTCGCCGGACTTGGCGCTCGCCGGAGGAAGGGGAGGGAGCCAAGGCGGTGGAGGAGGTCGGCGGAGCTCGCAGGAGTTGCTCCTGGCGATGAGGCGAGGCGGTGGCGCGGGACGGCCAGGAGGTGCGGCACGGCGGGGCGGCGACCAGGCGGCGGCGCGGAGCTCGCCGGTGGCGGGGCGCGCGGCCGGGCGCGGGAGGCGGCGTTGGGGACGAAGGAGGCAGGCGGCGGCGATGTGGATGGGCCGCGGGGGGCCTCCCGCGGGCTCGGGCGGGCCGGCGTGGTCGGCGGCGAAGTGGGCACCGCGGGCGCCATGTGGCACACAGCGATTGGCCCGGGCAAGCGGCAGACAATGTCTGGCGGCCGGGGACGTGTCCGGCCGCACGGAGAGGAGCTGGATTAGGGTTTCGGGGAGAAGAACCCGTGGATTTCGGAGGACGGCCTATATATAGGCATAGGGGGAGTTAGGAGAGTCCAAATGAGGTGCGGTTTTCGGCCACGCGATCATGATCGAACGCTCTAGATGATGGAGAGGGTTTTGGTGGGTTTTGGGCCAAATTGGAGGGGTGTTGGGCTGCAACACATACGAGGCCTTCTCGGTCCCTCGGTTAACCGTTGGAGCATCAAACGAAGTCCAAATGGTACGAAACTTGACAGGCGGTCTACCGGTAGTAAACCAAGGCCGCTTGGCAAGTCTCAGTCCAATCCAGAAATGTTTAACCCCCACACACAAAAAGAAGGTAGAAAGGACCACCGGAGGAGATAGAAGCGCCGGAATGCAAAACGGACAACGGGGAAAATGCTCGGATGCATGAGACAAACACATATGCAAATGCAATGCACATGATGACATGATATGAGATGCATGACAACGACAACAACACACGGAGACAAACACCCGAACCCGAGAAAATAAAATAACTTAGCGCCGGAAACGGCAAGAGTTGGAGTACATATTAGGTAAATTACATCCGGAGTGTTACAGTTACTTGAGTACTACACATTTCTTTAAGGCTCAACATTCTAAAATTTTGACAATATAACAAATATCCTCTCAGTTTGTAGTAATAATGATACGAAGATAAATAATTTGGAAATGGTCTTCAACATGCGTAGGCTACCACTTGTAAGAATAACAGTGGCAAAAAAAGGCCAACAAATGCCGGTTTAGAAAGAAAAAAACTGCAGACATGCTTCCAATTTTAGCAACTCTAGTGGATAAAACATATCTTACCTCTCAAGTCAGGAAATAGTCAAATGAAAAAAAGGTACTTCTTATAAGTAGTAGAGATGAAGTCATAAGGATCATGATTCAAGATATTCGGAGAAACATGGTTGGTCTCTCTATATGATGTGAACTCGTCACCTCTACCAAAGTGATCGTGCGTAGTATGTAATGTAGAGTGCAATAATGAAATAAAATAGATGATATGAGAATTTACCATGACCACAAAATATCCTACATTCGTCATCATCATAATCAACATGCATTTTTTGCTTCTCTTGTATGTGGTCCAAGTTTTTTATCTGGAAAATATGTTAACTCAACTATAGATAAGGACAGTATGAAAATGCTCATGTAAAATTACAATTGCCATGTATCTGCTGGACAAACAAATACTTACACAAACTTCAGGTTTTTTTAGTAAAACTTACGCGAACTTTATTTTTTTACTAAAACTTATGCAAACTTCTGGGTTTTTTCACGTAATTTCATGACTGCAAGTAAGGGCTTGCTTCAGCGAATTTGTCTGTGAGTTCACTATATAGTCGTGAGTTGGCCATGTAATAACCGGTAGTCTGTACTTAAAAAAACAGGGATGTCTGTTGCAGGTACGCGAAAATCAGTGAAAAAATAAAGAAAGAAAAAATGTATTGGTTGCCTGAAACCCAACTGTATGTGCTCCAGCGCGCCTTTGTTTCTCATTGCCTCATCTCTAGTTCGTGTACTTCTAGATGTGTCACCACCGGCGAGGTAGCGATGACATAAAAAAAACAACACTCGATGCTTATTTGATTAGTGCGTGCGCGCGGCGCGGTCGTGTGAAGGCGAGCGTCTCCGTCGTTCAGGCCTGCGAGCGGCCGCGGCGACCGTGTCCTCTCACCAGCTGGGCGGCGTTGTCGACGCAGGTGAATCAATCGTCCAGCTTTGAGGCGACGCCCTCCATGCAACGGGGCGCCCCCCACTCGATTTTTTTGGCCTGCTTATACTGCCCCAGGATACTCAGCGTTGCCCCCACTTAAAGGGCGTCGGTGGTGGGTGGTTGTCAGCGTGGGTATTGTGGACGGAGCTGAAGTCGACGTGAATGCCGATCGTTCCCAGAGAACATGCCAGGACGTTAACGAAGCCGTTGCAGTCAGTAGAAAAGTGACCTGACCTCCAGGCAGAAGACGAAAGCAGCGACGTCACATGTGTGTGTTCGGAGGAAGCCGCAGCTCCTCCTCGCGTGTCTCCCACTGTGGCTCGCGTGGGTGGTGGGCTGGTGACGGTAGGCGACTCGCGATCGCGATTCCCGAGGCGATAGGATGCGCTCGCGATTAGTTTCCTAATAATTAGATGCGTTCATGATTAGTTATCTAATAGGATGCGTCCGTGATTAGTTTCCTAATAATTAGATGTGTCCATGATTAATTTCCTAATAGAATGCGCGCATGATTATTTTCCTAATAATAGTATGCGTCTGTGATTAGTTTCCTAATAATAAGATGTGTTTGTGATTAGTTTTCTAATAATTAGATGCGCCCATGATTAGTTTCTTAATAGGAGTGTCCGTGATTATAGTTTCCTAATTGACCGGATGTGGACTTTCATATTTTCCTCCGCGGTGGAGTACGGTCAGTTAATTTAAATTGCTATAAGTGCACACAAAGAATAAATTAGGTTAAGGCTAGTCGTTAAATTGAGTTTAGTGAGATTAATCATGCAGTGATAATGTATTCGTATACGTTTTGTGAGATGCATTTAAAAAAAATAATGTTTGTTCTTTTATAAATAGTATAGACATGGCAATCTGGCCACCTATATCGTACGTAGCCCTGCCGTTGTGCAGGGAGTTACCGGTGGAGGAGGTGGAAGCTAGGGAGGGAGGCCGAAGCCGATGGACATAATCGTGGGTCCGGTGGACTGTAAGGAGCGTGTGGTTAGTTTTTTTTTTTTTTGATAACTGAGCGTGTGGTTAGTTACCGTAACTGTAGGGAATTGATAATTAATAAGGACATAAATTAAAAAAAAAGTGCCGTCAAGGATGGAGAAACAAATCGATGGTCGTGGAGAAGTCTGATGGAAAGAGAAGATTTGTAGATTACTGACGTATAGAGTTTCCCATAAATAAACTCCAGTCAGACTACAACTCCAATCAAGTACGTATCCGAGAACGTTTGTGTATTGTTAGACGTGATTCCCGTACTTCCATGGACATATATACAGATCCCTTTGCCTCTTCTACTACCGTACTCTCTCACAACCGGGGAACAATGGACACAACCGGCGAATAACTCTATTTCGAGACGGGAGAACACCCTGGTCGACGGATTATGGCTGACGAAGAGCAGAACACGAGGTAAGCTCGTCCACGGAACTTGTGCCGTAAATTACCAGGTTATTCTTTATGGAAAATTGCAGTGTTGATATCTCTGGCACCTATGAATTGCAACTGGTTTAAAATTTGGATGATTGCCTACTTTCTATTCTCGAGCTATATTTTAAGTATGCCAAATTGGTCTCATCGGTTTTCGCTTGTGTGCAATGAGTTTGATTCTACGTGAAGATTCGTGCAAACTTTTTTGTCTTTTTTCTTTTTTCCCCTAATCTAATTAAGTCATTTAGATGTGCAATAACTAGGGCGGAGTGTGTGTGCGCACATATTGTGTTGTGTATTATAAAACATGAAAATTCAACGCACCAATATATCCAAAGTAAACGCGAGTGATCGAATTGTGGTCTCGTGTATGTGCAAAGAGAAGCCATTAAAGCTGCCCACCGCCGTGCAAAACAAACCACAGGGGAGAGGAGGAGCAAAATTTTTTAATATATTTTTATTTAATTTTAGAAACATTACGCTAAAATTTATTTTTAAAAATAATATGGATCTAGTCGTTCAGGAGGAAGCTGATTGGTCCCATGTCGGCTATACGGACACCGATTGGGCTCGACCCTCCTGTTAGCCACTGGTTGTAGATCTACGGAAAGACGATTAGACTTTATCGTCCGACTGGAAGGCAATTAGTATTCCTCGTCACATTTTTCCGATTTCTAGTTCCCGCCATAATTTCTCGCTTTCTAGTTCTCGCCATATTTTCTCACTTTCTAATCCCGTCATATTTTTCCGCTATGTAGTTCCCGCCATATTTTCCCACACTGCTCGTGCTACACCTCCGTCACCTCCACCACCTCCACCAATATGCTCAAAAAAACCCTCCAAGAAAATGCTCACCACGAGCTACCCCATAAATAGATCGAGGTCTCCCTTGCCTCCCCCAACTATCTACAACACATCCACGGTGGTGGCAAGTCGGAAAAAAGAGAGGCTGAATTTGATGTACAAATGGGAGTGTATTCGAGTGGGGAATAGAAGGAACGAAAAACGGGAAGAACAGAGGTGGAGGAAGAGAAAAGGGAGGAGGAGGAAGGAATGGGGAACCTAGTTTTTTTTAACATAGTACAGACGCAAACGCTCACATATACACGCATACACTAAATACAGGATAGATGCGAGCACCAGGACTTGAACCTTGATGGGCTGAGATATCACTGTTCACCTAACCATCCAACCACATATTGATTCACACATGCCAACTAACCTAGCTGTTTGTATTCAGCTTCGCTGTAATCCCCCTGGTATTTTCTTTGACAGTTTTGTAATCCCCCTGTTTGAGTAACATAAAGCTCTTGCCAAGCCAAGAAAAAGAAAGAAGCTCTTGCCAAGCCAAGAAAAAGAAAGAAGCTCTTGCCGAACCAAGCCAGAAACGCAAGCGCCGTCCCCAACCAACCGCCCCCCACCCACAATTCCCGTCGAGCGAGGCGAAGCCGCCGCCGCCGCCGCCTCCTCCACCATCCGCAGCTGCCTCCGTGACCTGCTCCACCGCGCCGCCGCCAGCCTAGCTGCCGCCTTGACCCATATCCGCTCCGCATAGCCCCGCGATCTCCTCTGAACTCCTCTAGGTCTAGGGCATAGCCTCCTCCGGCGCCGCCTGCCCCTGTTCCGAATCAATGGGCCGTCATCGTCCTGTTCAGGATGCTTCACCACCACCTCCTCCTCGTCTGGCTCCCCTTCCAACGCATTGCCAGGTACAATCTCAGCCACCCCAACCGAGCCCCAGTGTGCCTAGCCAGAGAGATACACTTCCTTCTGATTCGGTTGAAACCGGAAAGAGCCCTCAGAGTTATCTTTATGATCCCTCTACTGAATCTCGAGTGACAGTGACACCACAACCAAGACTGGTGTAAGCAACCGTCGTCATCGAGTTCATAATTCGCGCTTTCTGACAAGGGTTTCTAGCAAAATAAACAGTTTATTAACTTCTGTTACTGTATGCTGTTTTTACCAGGGTTTCGAGCAGTGGTCGCTTTTCATTGGAGTCACAGTCGGATTTTAGCTCAAATAGGTGCTATATATTATAAGTTGCATCCAACAGCATTTAGTGAAACCAGTAGTCAGTAGACATAAAACAATTATCTATATTTTGCAATTTTCCACCATAATGTTCTGACCAGTTTTTGTTGACCTACCAAGATTCGAATTACTATCGCTGGAAGAGGACGGCGATGATTTACCGTCTGCTTCTGACTCATCTGGCAGGTATACTTATTATTACCATCTTTCTCAATATTGTCGATATTTAGTTTACTCAAATTACAGTGTGAATGTTATTTATCATTGTTTTCCTCTTCCGCATATCTTTCTTCACCCATTTTAGCCCTCAACCTTGTTGGCTCATTTTAGGCATGGTGGTGATAACAATGATGAACGAGATAGTGGTGAAGGTGCTGTTGTCGCTCGTCAACATAGGTAATTATTTGGTTCTAGTTTAGTGTGAGAAGTACTATGCAGTAATGATTGTTTGGAGCCCCTCACTTTGAGATCGTGGAATTCTGAATGTTTCAGTTAGATCAGGTCTTTTTCTACGAAGTGAGCACTGCAACTAAATCTTGGCATGTCAAATGAAAAATTATTCAATCACTTGGTTGTTATTTTAAACAGCACTGTCCAGCGATTTGCATTTCCTTAGATCTCTATTACTCACCGGTAGTGAAGGAGAAGTGGACTATTCACGTTCATACTTTTATGGACAATTCAGCGCAAAGAAATATTGTTTACTAGGACAGCGTTGATCACAAATTTCGCCCAGGCATGGTAATATATAGGCTGCAAGTTAACAAAGTATGTAACAAACAAGACACTAACTACCTACAAACTCAAAAACACTCCAATTATGCCCACAACCAGATGTTGATCAACAAATGTGGGCAATATGCTTGGATGAAGCTTGGGGCTCATAAGCAAGCACACTGTAAGCTCCCCACGAAAGAACTACAAAAGCAGAAAATGCAAGAGATTAAAAGATAGGATCAATAGATGAGATAAATAATCCAAGATAAACAACTTAAGTGGACTCTTTTTTAATCGGTATTTGATAGCTAATTAAATCGTTTACCTTTGACCTCTCATATTCATCAGCCACCTACTTATCAAACTTGCTTTGTCATCACCTGGTTCCATGTGTAACATACTCACTGAACACGTCTAAGCTTGTGGCAATATCTTGCATTCTCCGGCTTACTTTTGAGGTCAAAGAACTCCGGCTTACTTTTGAGGTCAAAGAACTCCGGCTTACTTTTGAGGTCAAAAGAACTTATTTGTGTTCAAGAAGTGGCTGCCCCATACAACTTCACCTCCATTTGGTTGTCACACTCCTGGTCTGGCCTTGCCCCATCAAACACACATGCATTACGATGGCTCCAGTCGCGCCACATAGAGTATGACGAGCGGCCTCATTCTTATAACATTTCCCATCACTTGGTCAGCAACAGAGGCTAACCATGTCTTGAAATCATCATTTGCGGTCGACGTGATATTCTGCATGCAGTAAGGAGATCAGAGAAGGTTTCATCTTGCTGATCACAGAGAAGTCACCGTGCCTCACTAGCTGGTTAGCAATCCGACACGTTTGCCAGTTCAAAGAAATTTGTATGTGGGACTGCTATGTATAACGGAAAGGCTAAAAATCTGACGTCAGATTTTTACACATGGCAAATCAAACGTTTTTCATGGCAATATATGTTGGCGCGAGGATGGCAAATTTAGTTTGCAAGCACGGCAATTTCCTGGCAAAAAAAAAAAAAAAGAACCGGGGTGAATTTTCCATGCTCGTCAGCTAAACTTGCCATCCTCGGCAAACATAATTTGCCATGAAAAACGTTCGATCTGCCATGCCTAAAAATCTGATGTTCCCTAGATATCTCATATCTGGGTCCATGTGTAATGGGTGAAGTACTACCAAGTAGTCTTTCTGTAGTCGTCCTGCATCCCGATTGGAACGGGAGCGCTGCCGCTCGATCTGAAGCCAAACGTGCACAGAGGGTTTGACGAAAAAAATATCGAACCGTTTTTCTTCACTTACTGAGGACTGCGGGTTAAATTAGCCAAACACAGGGACTATTGTGTAGAAATGCCGCGACGGTGAGCGGACAGAAGCAATAGCCGCTTTATTTAACAAAAAAAAGTAAAGATAAAGATTTGTCCATAATTCTCTTGTAAAAATATTTGTACTCGTTTATCAATAGGGTGCTTTTATGATTGATTATTCTCCTAAAATTGTTCGGAATCACTTGCAATCTGTTTCAGTTCTAATGATGGTAGTGACAATGATGTGGATATCGGAGATCCTTTTCTTACCGATAGATTTGGAAATTTGACAAGTTGGAGGTTGAGTGATTTGGAGGCAGCAGCAGATAATTATCTTGAAGATGAAGAAAGTGAAACAGAGGTAGAAGAAAAGAAATATTCCAAAAAGGAAATGCTAAAGCGTGATGCGGACCGTAAGAAACAGTACATGGAATATGCTTTACAGAAATATAACAATGACGAGGATCTTGCTGGGGTTTGTGCTCTTTCCTTATAAATTCGTAACTCTTTATTTCGAGCACATTTCTATGTTTTAATCTGAGAAATATTTTCAGGAGATGCGTTTTGTGTTTGATGAAAGTAAAGATGAAGTTTTCATTATTGAAGGAAACATGAACTTCTATGAACACTTCAACTTTACAGCTAAGCAGGCTGGTTCCACTGTTCTATTCTTTGCTGAAGTGATCCCAGACGAAGGAGAACTGTGTGATGTTCTTTGCTGCAAGCCTTTGGATTCTGATGACAATGATATGCTTTCTTAATTGTACGTGACTACTAGTCATATAGTAGTGCCATATAACGGGTTGCATGAAATGTGCTGCTTTGCATTTACTAATATGTTAGGAACTGTTATTTGATGAACTGCTTTGCCTCTAGTTTGCATAGTCAATCTATTTATATGTACTTGCCGTGCTTGGATTGGATTTGTTAATCTTGGATATATAAAGCCATACAAAGTGACTCCTTAAGTAGTAGTATTACTGTAATTCGATTAATACGAATAGCTGAGCAAGTTTTTGTGTGTAAATTTACTACTGTTGTCTGATGTTTTGTCATGTGGGGATCAACATACAGCAGGTGTCGCGTAGATGGTTAGCTCTCCTACATCTGCCACCTTACCAGTTGTTGTTTTCATATCTGGTCAGAATATGTGTCTGATTGATACTCTACTTGATTTGTTCTTAGGCAAGAGCCTTACATAACATTGAACCCCTGTGCGTGTCAAAAAACTAGATACAGTTATATTTGTATTCGAGTAGAGTCTTGCCTTAAGCCACCCTTCACATAAGGAGTCAATCACCATGTTTTGAATCTGTTATCTTCGGTTCTGTTTGCCGGTGATGACACTTCCGCTAGCGTCTAGTCGGTCCTCAAGCTCCTACTGGTGTGGGATAGGCTCTCAAATGAAGGAGCCATAACACCATGGTATTGGAGAGCATTATGTCTTGGCTTTGTGTTACAATGATCCATGGACGTCGCATGGAGCTCTGGCAGAACAGTAGGGTACTGCCCGCCAGCATCAACAGCAGGTGCAGGAGCGCATCGGCTATTTGGTCACCTGGATGGCACACTTCGGAGTCCATTGCCAAATCTTCCAGTTCACCGCGCACCGGGCTTGAATAAGGCTGTTCCCCTGAATCCAGTTCACCTTTGCACTCTTCCAACATCTAGAGGCAAAAGGGCATTCAAAATACAAATGGTCACGTGTCTCAAGTATCCCCGAGCTGCAAAGAACACAATTAGAATTGGAGTCTAGGTGCCAATATGCCCTCTGATGATTATAAATATCTGGTGTGCAATCTGTCCATAATCAAAGCCAGGCAAAAACCTTATGCTTGGGCTAGCACTTGCTCTTCCAAATCTTGGGGAAAATCGGGTCTGCTTGAAGACCATCAAACAGAAATTTATATAGTAGAAGTTAGCTGCAGGACTTAGCAAAACTAACCCTGAGCCCCGTAGCCTTAGCGAAATCCTCCAAAGTATTCATGAGAATCTGCATCCGACCAGATGAACCATTCATGATAACCAAGGTATCGTCTGCATATTGAACTATAGGAAAATCATGGCCGGGGATGTCAAGAGGAGCAGAGAGATGGCCACTCCTAAAATGATTATGTATCATAGATTATTTTGTTTATACGTTGGAAGCATGTATTTCGTTTTCCAACTTCCTTTACCAGCTGGTGAAACGGGCTAAATCAGGATTCCAGTTCTACTTAACATTCTGGTAATAGTGGAGAACACAGAGTTATATCCTGTTATTCTTGTTAACATTCTGGTAATACCATGAATGAATACCATGCATATGTGCGTGTTCTTTTACTTTCAGGAAATAATAATATGCATTGGGAAGTCTAGGATTTTACAATTCGAAAACCTAAGCATCCACCATATATTATATGAAAAGTGCTATGTATTTAGCGAGATAAGCAAGAGCAATCAATATATTTTCTCTGGCTATTCTCATTTCAGCTCGCTGCCCAATTGTGTAGTCATGCCGTCTATCTTCACACAGTAGCTATGATGTTGTAGACCTAAGTTTTGTAGCATATTGCTAAGTCATAAACTTAATATATTATTAAGATTTATATGCTTCAAATCATTCTCTCTTACGTCATGATATTGAAAAATGAAGTCAATATTTTTGTTTTTGAAGGACATTGCTTTGGTTGTAAGAATCAAGGTTCTGTGGACTTGAGGCATCCAGCTGGCGGAAGTTTGTATGTTGGAGGTCATGTGGATTGCGAGTTCCCATTTATGTGGGATAGTATCAGTGAGTTACTGTAAATCAAGTGACGTCTTTTTTCCCTGCTGTTTTCTTGCTACAGTTTTTCTATATACTGCATATATTTGGTTGTATATGTAGGACATGTATAATACGTCTTATGCATTTGATTGTATGACACATTTTCAGGATGACTCTGACTGAGGGAAGATTTCCTAGATGGCCATAAAGAATGTCTGATGGGGTTGTTGGTCTTCAATTATTCTCACTTTAACGTCCATGTGATGCTACTTATACTTTGAAAGGGCATGTATAACACCTTGCACTAGCTATAATTATACTTTCATAAAGCTTGACTGGGCCCATGTATCTTGCAGCGTGACTGGGCCGCACACCGTCCGATTTGTTTGAGGCAGCATATGCAACCATTCATAGATCCTTTCTCTTGTCTCGTGGTGGTATTCTGTGACCTTTTAGACATGTCTTGTGTGAAAATTTGGAACTATTGACCAGCAATTGTTTTAAATATTTTAATATTTGCGCTCACATTCATAGTTTCGTCTTTGGAAGTACTACTATTAGAGTATTTTAATCTAAGGATGCCACTACGCAGCGGAGCCGCACCAGCGCCTTCTCATGCGGCAGTTCTTCCACATGTATGCAAACTAATACATCAGCGTGACATCAACAAAGATTCCTTTAATTTTAAATATTAAGAAGTTTTGTCTAATACTTTCTCTGTTCGAAAATATAAGTCTTTTTAGAGATTTCAGTATGGACTATATATGGATGTATATAGACTTAGTTTAGAGTGTAACTAGCAAACATGCCTTGTGTGTTGCAATGGGATAGAAAAAATTACCTCATACACACTCTTGAGACATCCGTAAATCTCTTGAAATCTTGCACGATGCCACATGAAAAGCAACATGATAAGTGATGTTGTGTCTAAACATAAAGATGTGATGATTTTTGAAGTGTATTCAAGGTGTTTTCAATTTATAGACAATAAAAATATTTATCTAGTTGTAGGTATTTCTTTATGCATTTGTTGTCGTTCGTCGTCGGTGATGCCCAACAAATATTTGCATACAATGAAAATAACAAAGTATGTTTTATTAATTACTAATAACATATGCATAAGAGCATTATTTTTGTCTTCCTGATACATGTATTTTTATTTGTAATCCAAGTCAAGTCTTAATTTGGTTGCAAACATATTAGACAGCTCCATAGATAACAACCAATTTGAAAGGACATGCATACCAAATGTTCAAGGTTGTGTATCAACATTGATATTCTTAAAAAAATCATTATGAAAACAATCTAAAACAATATGAAAATTAAAGTCAAGCCGCTGGTTTACATAAACGCAACGTTGTACCTTTTTTATACATCAGAAACATTTTATATAGGCACATTTAATACTTCTCAATTTCATGGTCAACATTTTTCAAAACATATTTATTTTTTGTGTCTACTTTTTCTATACACATTCTACTTTTTTGTATACATTAGGAACATGTTTGTTTAACACTGTCCAAATACATGATAATATTTTTGAAAACTTATATTGTTTTATGTCTACTTTGTTCCATACACATTGTATAATACATTTTCCTATACATACGAAACATTTTTCTATGCACATTTAACATTTTTAAATGCATGATAAACATTTTAAAAAAATTGAAAAATTATATGCACTGTACTTTTTTTGTATATAATGGAAACATTTTTCCTATACAAGTTTGTCATTTCTTTAATGCATGATTAACATTTTCTAAAAGTTTTCATATATGTGATTTTTATAATTGAAATATTCAGAGTATTTCAAAATAAAGCCAAAAGAAAAAAATACAAAACAATGTTAATTTTTTTGAAAAAAGTACCCAGGTCTCCTAGGTGGAAGAGCATGCGTCCAGCCAGTCAGGCTGGCCATGCAGTTGTGACTTTTGGGGGGTCGTTGCCTATTGAATCAATAGTAACGACGGACTTATAATGAAAAAAAGCGAAACATTTTTCCTCACTTATATGTGTGGCATAGTGGGTACCTTGTGGCAACTTTAGGGGTTAATCTAATGACGGATGCGTAGAAGCAATAGCCCCTTTATTATTAGGTAGAGATTAGATCCCATGTTGACATGTTTCGTCAAAAAAAAAATTTATCGATAGTTGCCAGATTATGACTCACTTGGTTAGATTAAATTAACTCAGTTCCCAACCTTGTTTATATTCTAGTTGTCAGTTTTTAATTGTACTCAAGTTGCCATTTTTATTTCATATAGGTTGCCAAAAAAATTACACATTAGTTATCATTTTAATTCTGTCGAGTTGGCATTTTTATTTCAATATATAGCTTGTAGAAATACACACTAGTTGTCAATTTTAATTGTGCCAAGTTGCTATTTTTATTTCATATTAGCAAACATGTCCATGTGTTGAAAAATTACATCTCCTAACCTCATACCTGACGACATTAGCAAACTCCTTAAAATCCTTAATGCTGCCACACGAGAAATGATAAGTAGGTTGTAGTACTGCACTGCACTCTGGCGCGTTGGGGATGTATCTGGTGCACCGGGGCAATTTGTGCTACCGGTGCACCGGTCGCCTGTTGCACATTCAAAAATATTTGAAAAAACCCAAAAAAAAATTAGTGCATCGATGCAACATGAATGTACATTGTCACAAAATACAAATCAAAATTCGAAATGTTGCTCGAGATACAAAAATAACAAATTTGACACTGAATAGTACATAACATAAGTTGGGCTTGAGTTTTGGCCCATTAGCACATTGACGTCAAATTTGTCATTTTTGTATCTTGAGCATTGTTTTGAATTTTGATTTGAATTTTTGTGACAACATACATTGATGTTGTATTGACATACTAATTTTTTTTCGATTTTTTTTGAACATTTTTGAATGTGCAACGGTGTCCGGTGCACCGGTAGCACCAATTGTCTTGGTGCACCAGATACGTCCCCCTGGCCCGTTTGAGTCTGACCGACCCGACAATATGAAAGGCATACCAAGTTTGCGGGAGCAGAGTGAAGGCTCGCTGCATCAATCTCTCTAATGGCAATTTGAACTAAAACCACGACACTTATTTTGGATTGGAGGGAGTATTAGTTCACCCTACTCATCCTGCTAGTGTATTTTGGCTCTCGCGGCTTATCGTCTTCACCAACTTTGCAAGGTTACTTGTGCGGGTATGTGGCGATTGTCGCTCACGAGGTCCTAACGTGACACAACGTTGTCGGGTGCGTCTCGGCGTGTGGGAGTTTTTTTTGTTGGGGGGGGGGGGGGGGGGTAGGGGAGGGAGGTGGGTGATATATTTTAATAATCTGTGCACTGTAGTTTTTGCTAATTATGTGTCCTAATCTTTCATTTGACTGTGAGCATGTTAGTGCTTTTTAAACACTTTTTATACATGATTTCTCTTTGAGTCGCATATATGGATTAAGAAAGGACGCGCTTACCCGGCTTTAGTGAATTGGAGCCCTTAAAGCATTGTCAACCAAAGTAGTAGAAAAGAGAAAATAAAACGTTCAATATAGACTCAAGGGCCAAGGCACAAGGCCGAATCCAAACAAAGATAACTGATAAATATATAGCGAAGATAAATAGCATCACGCAGATGCATAGTCAGCCTCCCTGTAGACCAGCAGCCTCCTTGTGATGCCGAAGCTTTAACGTAAGAGGCCGTAGCTTGTTCAAAATCTCCTTAATAATGGACGCATCCATCGCCTTGCTTAGAAGCTTTCATAGCTGCAAGAAAATTGTTATTTTGTTTCTAATATGCCAAAGGGCCCAAGACATGGCCGCGAAGATTAGCCACGTAATCCTACAAGAACATCGGGACATTCTAGAGGCTAGAGTATGAAACCCTCCAAATGATGTCGGTGCCTAGCTGCATCTGGTGATATCGCGGACACAACCCCATAAAATTGCGTAAGGATGCACTTGAAGAATATGTGGTCAATATCCTCAACTGTTCCACAAAGTGGACACTGGCCGTCCCTTGCAACGTGGCGCCTTTGGACTTCCACACCCGTCGGCAGCATGTTCCTCACCAGTTTCCATAGGAAGATTTTAACTTTTGTTGGGATTCGCGCCCGCCAAATATCCATTGCTTGGAAAGGAGCAACGCTGTGATGCAAGGCGCACTATGAGGAACTAACTGTGAACTGACCGGAAGGCTCAAGTTTCCAACGAAATGTGTCGGGTTCCAATGAAGCGGAGATGGTGCGCAATACATTTGCTAACTGTTCCCATTCTTCAACCTTTAGGGATCCAAGAGAATGACGGAATTGTGGACACTACTGTCCATTCCTCCAATTCTCGCTAACCAACATGTTCGGGATTGTAGTAATAGCAAACAACCTGGAAAAGCCGTGGCAAGTGGGACCGGGCCTAACCAGACGCCTAACCAGAAGATGGTGGATTTCTCGTTACCAATAGAGTGAACAACACCCACACGCAGAAGGTGTCTATTCTTCACTATTGATTTCCAGGATTGGGAGCCGTTTCCACATGAAGCCATTGATACCGGAGCGTGCTGTAAGTATTTGTGTCGGATAATATCCAACCACAGGCCACCTTGACCCATAAGCATTTTCCAAGCCCATTTGGTCACGAGGCACCAATTCATATGTTTGGTATTCACTATACCGAGGGCCCCAACCTCCTTTGGTGCACAAATGGTACTCCAATGAACTATGTGGTATTTCCGCTCCCTAGTTCTTTACCCCAAAAGAATCGAGACTGTACCGTATCAACTTTTGCATGCACCCCATTTTGGAGTAAAAATAATCCCATTGTAAACATTGGTAGGCTCGATAGACAAGAGTTGATCAAAGTTGTTTTCACTCTTGTTTGACTGATATTTTCCTACCCTCGGCTCCACTCGCTCGGCCACGCGGTTAGTAATAAAGAGGAAGTCCTCGATGGTTAGGTGTTTCTTTGTTTGCAGCATACCCAAATATTTGAAAATGGGATGCAAATATTACCAGCAAAAAGTAGACATGAAAATGCTCCCAAATGATATACAAAGTTTGTTCATGTGATGCTTGGTTGTTTTTATACAAAATTCACAAAATGGCACTTTCTGATAAGATGCCATGCAACAAAACTTGCTCAAAACACAAAATTAATTCCAGGAATGGATTTGTTGGATTTTTCTACCCCAGAATGATATAATATGCACATGTTACTGCAGGAAAAATGCGACATTGATTCAAAAAGATTAATACCATATGTGATAAATGCACATATGCCAGATTTGGAATATCATGAAAATACAAAAAAAAACAAAATATGTGAAAAAAAATGCTAAGCGCACCCAGGCTCCACCCAACAATCAAACTGACAGGTGTTGGGAAACGTTGCATGGAAAACAAAAAAAAAATCTACGCACATGCAAGATCTATCCATGGAGATGCATAGCTATGAGAGGGGAGAGTGTGTCTACGTACCCTCGTAGACTGTTTAGCGGAAGCGTTTATCCACGTGGTTGATGTAGTCGTACACCTTCACGATCTGCCCGATCAAGTACCGAACACACGGCACCTCCGCGTTCAGCACATGTTCAACTCGATGACGTCCTCGCCTTCTTGATCCAGCAAGACAGGAAAAGTAGTAGATGAGTTTCGGCAGCACGACGGCATGGTGACGGTGGTGATGCAACTATCTTCGCAGGGCTTCATCGAGCAATACGAAAATATGATCGAGGACAAACTAGAGGGAGAGGGACGCCGCACACGGTTAGGGAATCGTGGTGTGTGTGTGTGTTGCCCCTCTCCCTCCAATATACATAGGTGGGGGAGGGAGGAGGGAAGGTAGCCTAGGGTTCCCCCAAGGGGCCGGCGGCCACCTTGGGCGCCTGCCCTGGCCGCGCCCCTCTTCATTCTTGGGCGCGCGCGGGGAAGGCAGGGTGGCGCCCCCTTTCCTTTCTCTTAGGTGGAGGGAAGGCAGGAGGGGCTAGCCCTCCCCCCTTTCCTTCCCTAGGGCCAGTGGCCAGGGAGAGGGCGCGCTAGCCCCCTTGTGGGCTGGTGTGTGTGCCTCCCCTTGGGCCATTAGGCCCATATACCTCCCGGGGCCTCCCGAAACCCCTTCCGGCGATCCGATGACTACTCGATACATTTCGAAACCTTTCCGGTGACCAAATAGCATTGTCCCATATATCAATATTTACCTCCGGACCATTACAGAGCTCCTCGTCATGTCCGTGGTATCATCTGGGACTCCGAACAACATTCGGTCATCAACTCACATAACTCATACAATACTATATTGTCAACGAACATTAAGCGTGCGAACCCTACGGGTTCGATAATGATGTAGACATGATCGAGACATCTCTTCGGTCAATAACCAATAGCAGGACCTGAAGGAAATATGCCCTAGAGGCAATAATAAAGTTATTATTTATTTCCTTATATCATGATAAATGTTTATTATTCATGCTAGAATTGTATTAACCGGAAACATAATACATGTATGAATACATAGACAAACAGAGTGTCACTAGTATGCCTCTACTTGACTAGCTCGTTGATCAAAGATGGTTATGTTTCCTAACCATAGACATGAGTTTTCATTTGATTAACGGGATCACATCATTAGGAGAATGATGTGATTGACTTGACCCATTCCGTTAGCATAGCACTTGATCATTTAGTTTGTTGCTATTGCTTTCTTCATGACTTATACATGTTCCTATGACTATGAGATTATGCAACTCCCGTTTACTGGAGGAACACTTTGTGTGCTACCAAACGTCACAACGTAACTGGGTGATTATAAAGGTGCTCTACAGGTGTCTCCGAAGGTACTTGTTGGGTTAGCGTATTTCAAGATTAGGATTTGTCACTCTGATTGTCGGAGAGGTATCTCTGGGCCTACTCGGTATGCACATCACTTAAGCCTTGCAAGCATTGCAACTAATGAGTTAGTTGCGGGTTGATGTATTACGGAATGAGTAAAGAGACCTGCTGGTAACAATATTGAACTAGGTATTGAGATAGCGACAATCGAATCTCGGGCAAGTAACATACCGATGACAAAGGGAACAACACGTATGTTGTTATGCGGTTTGACCGATAAAGATCTTCGTAGAATATGTGGGAGCCAATATGAGCATCCAGGTTCCGCTATTGGTTATTGACCGGAGACGTGTCTCAGTCATGTCTACATAGTTCTCGAACCTGTAGGGTCCGCACGCTTAAAGTTCGATGACGGTTATATTATGAGTTTATGTGTTTTGATGTACCGAAGGAGTTCGGAGTCCCGGATGAGATCGGGGACATGACGAGGAGTCTCGAAATGGTCAAGATGTAAAGATAGATATATTGGACGACTATATTCGGACATCGGAAAGGTTCCGAGTGATTCGGGTATTTTCGGGAGTACCGGGGAGTTACGGGAATTCGTATTGGCCTTAATGGGCCATACGGGAAAGGAGAGAAAGGCCTCAAAGTGTGGCCGCACCCCTCCCCATGGGCTGGTCCGAATTGGACTAGGGAGGGGGGGGGGCCCTTCCTTCCTTCTCCTTTTCCCTTCCCTTTCCTTCCCTCATACTCCTACTACTTGGAAGGGCTCCTAGTTCTACTAGGAAAGGGGGAATCCTACTCCCGGTGGGAGTAGGACTCCCCTAGGGCGCGCCATAGAGAGGGCCGGCCCTCTCCCTCCTCCACTCCTTTATATACGGGGGCAGGGGCACCCCAAAGACACAACAATTGATCTCTTGATCTCTTAGCCGTGTGCGGTGCCCCTCTCCACCATAATCCACCTCGGTCATATCGTAGCGGTGCTTAGGCGAAGCCCTGCGTCGGTAGAACATCATCATCGTCACCACGCCGTCGTGCTGACGGAACTCTCCCTCAAAACTCGGCTGGATCGGAGTTCGAGGGACGTCATCGAGTTGAACGTGTGCAGAACTCGGAGGTGCCGTGCGTTCGGTACTTGATCGGTCGGATTGTGAAGATGTACGACTACATCAACCGCGTTGTGCTAATGCTTCCGCTTTCGGTCTACAAGGGTACGTGGACAACACTCTCCCCTCTCATTGCTATGCATCACCATGATCTTGCGTGTGCGTAGGAATTTTTTTGAAATTACTACGTTCCCCAATAGTGGCATCCGAGCCAGGTTTTATGCGTAGATGTCATATGCACGAGTAGAACACAAGTGAGTTGTGGGCGTTATAAGTCATACTGCTTACCAGCATGTCACACTTTGGTTCGGCAGTATTGTTGGATGAAGCGGCCCGGACCGACATTACGCGTACGCTTACGCGAGACTAGTTTTATCGCCGTGCTATGCACATAGGTGACCAGCGGGTGTCAGTTTCTTCAACTTTAGTCGAACCGAGTGTGGCTACGCCCGGTCCTTGAGAAGGTTAAAACAACACTAACTTGACAAACTACCGTTGTGGTTTTCGATGCGTAGGTAAGAACGGTTCTTGCTCAGCCCATAGCAGCCACATAAAACTTGCAACAACAAAGTAGAGGACGTCTAACTTGTTTTTGCAGGGCATGTTGTGATGTGATATGGTCAGACATGATGCTAAATTTTATTGTATGAGATGATCATGTTTTGTAACCGAGTTATCAGCAACTGGCAGGAGCCATATGGTTGTCGCTTTATTGTATGCAATACAATCGCGCTGTAATGCTTTACTTTATCACTAAGCGGTAGCGATAGTCGTGGAAGCATAAGATTGGCGAGACGACAACGATGCTTTGATTGAGATCAAGGTGTCGCGCCGATGACGATGGTGATCATGACGGTACTTCGGAGATGGAGATCACAAGTACAAGATGATGATGGCCATATCATATCACTTATATTGATTGCATGTGATGTTTATCTTTTATGCATCTTATCTTGCTTTGATTGACGGTAGCATTATAAGATGATCCCTCACTAAATTATCAAAGTATAAGTGTTCTCCCTGAGTATGCACCATTGCGAAAGTTCTTCGTGCTGAGACACCACGTGATGATCGGGTGTGATAGGCTCTACATTCAAATACAACGGGTGCAAAATAGTTGCACACGCGGAATACTCGGGTTAAACTTGACGAGCCTAGCATATAACAGATATGGCCTCGGAACACAGAGACCGAAAGGTCGAGTGTGAATCATATAGTAGATATGATCAACATAGTGATATTCACCATTGAAACTACTCCATCTCACATGATGATCGGACATGGTTTAGTTGATATGGATCACGTGATCACTTAGAAGATTAGAGGGGTGTCTGTCTAAGTGGGAGTTCTTAAGTAATATGATTAATTGAACTTTAATTTATCATGAACTTAGTCCTGATAGTATTAGCATATCTATGTTGTAGATCAATAGCTCGCGTTTAGCTCTCCTGTTTTATTTTTGATATGTTCCTAGAGAAAACTAAGTTGAAAGATGTTAGTAGCAATGATGCGTATTGGATCCGTGATCTGAGGTTTATCTAAACCTCATTGCTGCACAGAAGAATTATGTCCTTAATGCACCGCTAGGTGACAGACCTATTGCAGGAACAGATGCAGACGTCATGAACGTTTGGCTACCTCAATATGATGACTACTTGATAGTTTAGTGCACCATGCTTAACAGCTTAGAATCGGGACTTCAAAGACGTTTTGAACGTCATGGATCATATGGATGTTCCAGGAGTTGAAGTTAATATTTCAAGCAAATACCCGAGTTGAGAGATATAAAGTCTCCAACAAGTTCTATACATAAAAGATGGAGGAGAATAGCTCAAGCAGTGAGCAAGTGTTCAGATTGTCTGGGTACTACAATCGCTTGAATCAAGTGGGAGTTAATCTTCCAGATAAAATAGTGATTGACAGAATTCTCTAGTCACCACCACCAATTTAGTAGAACTTCGTGATGAACTATAGTATGCAAGGGATGATGAAAACGATTCCCGAGCTTTTCATGATGATGAAATCGATGAAGGTAGAAATCAAGAAAGAGCATCAAGTGTTGATGATTAACAAGACCACTAGTTTCAAGAAAAGGGCAAAGGGAAATAAAGGGAACTTTAAGAAGAACGGCAAGCAAGTTGCTGCTCAAGTGAAGAAGCCCAATTCTGGTCCTAAGCCTGAGACTAAGTGCTTTTACTGCAAAGGGACTGGTCACTGGAAGCGGAACTGCCCCAAGTATTTGGCAGATAAGAAGGATGGCAAAGTGAACAAAGGTATATTTGATATACAGATTATTGATGTGTATTTTACTAGTGTTTGTAGCAACCCCTTGGTATTTAATACTGGTTCAGTTGCTAAGAGTAGTAACTCGAAACGGGAGTTGCAGAATGAACAAAGACTAGTTAAGGGTGAAGTGACGATGTGTGTTGGAAGTGGTTCCAAGATTGATATGATCATCATCGCACACTCCCTATACTTTCGGGATTAGTGTTGAACCTAAATAAGTGTTATTTGGTGTTTGCGTTGAGCATGAATATGATTTGATCATGTTTATTGCAATACAATTATTCATTTAAGTAAGAGAATAAATTGTTGTTCTGTTTACATGAATAAAACCTTCTATGGTCATACACCCAATGAAAATGGTTTGTTGGATTTCGATTGTGGTGATACACATTTTCATAATATTGAAGCCAAAATATGCAAAGTTAATAATGATAGTGCAACTTATTTGTGGCACTGCCGTTTAGGTCATATTGGTGTAAAGCGCATGAAGAAAATCCATGTTGATGGGCTTTTGGAATCACTTGATTATGAATCCGTTGATGCTTGCGAACCATGCCTCATGGGCAAGATGACTAAGACTCCGTTCTCCGGAACAATGGAGCAAGCAAAAGATTTGTTGGAAATCATACATACTGTTGTATGTGGTCCGATGAATATTGAGGCTCGCGGCAGGTATCATTATTTTCTGATCTTCACAGATAATTTGAGCAGATATGAGTATATCTACTTGATGAAACACAAGTCTGAAAAGTTCAAAGAATTTCAGAGTGAAGTGGAAAATCATCGTAATAAAAATAAAAGTTTCTACGATATGATCGCAGAAGTAAAATATTTGAGTTACGAGTTTGGCCTTCAGTTAAAACAATGTGGAATAGTTTCACCAAATCATGCCACCTGGAACACCACAGCATAATGGTGTGTCCAAACGTCATAACCGTACTATTATTGGACATAGTGCAATCTATGATGTTTCTTACCGATTAATCACTATAGTTTTGGGGTTATGCATTGGAGACAACTGCATTCACGTTAAAAAGGGCACCATCTAAATCCGTTGAGGTGACACCATATGAACTGTGATTTGGCAAGAAACCAAAGTTGTCGTTTCTTAAAGTTTGAGGTTGCAATGCTTATGCGGAAAAGTTTCAACCTGATAAGCTCAAACCCAAATCGGAGAAGTGTGTCTTCATAGGATACCCAAAAGAAAATGTTGGGTACACCTTCTATCACAGATCCAAAGGCAAGTTATTCATTACTGAGAATGGATCCTTTCTAGAGAAGGAGTTTCTCTCGAAAGAAGTGAGTGGGAGGAAAGTAGAACTTGATGAGGTAACTGTACCCGCTCCCTTATTGGAATGTAGTTCATCACAGAAATCTGTTTCTGTGACACCTACACCAATTAGTGAGGAAGGTAATGATGATGATCATGTAACTTTAGATCAAGTTACTACCGAACCTCGTAGGTAAACCAGAGTGAGATCCGCACCAGAGTGGTACGGTAATCCTGTTCTAGAGGTCATGTTACTTGACCATGACGAGCCTACGAACTATGAGGAAGCAATGATGAGCCCAGATTCCGTGAAATGGCTTGAGGCCATGAAATCTGAGATGAGATCCATGTATGACAACAAAGTATGGACTTTGATTGACTTGCCCATTGATCGGCGAGCCATTGATATTAAATGGATCTTCAAGAGGAATACGGACGCTGATAGTAGTGTTACTATCTACAAAGCTAGAATTGTCGCAAAAGGTTTTCGACAAGTTCAAGGTGTTGACTACGATGAGAGTTTCTCACTCGTATCTATGCTTAAGTCTATCCGAATCATGTTAGCAATTGCCACATTTTATGAAATCTGGCAAATGGATAAACAAAACTACATTCCTTAATGGATTTATTAAAGAAGAGTTGTATATGATGCAACAAGAAAGTTTTGTCAATCCTAAAGGTGCTAACAAAATATGCAAGCTCTAGCGATCCATCTATGGACTGGTGCAAGCATGTCGGAGTTGGAATATACGCTTTGATAAGTTGATCAAAGCATATAGTTTTATACAGACTTGTGGTGAAGCTTGTATTTACAAGAAAGTGAGTGGGAGCACTACAACATTTCTAATAAGTATATGTGTATGACATATTGTTGATCGGAGATAATGTAGATTTATTCTGCAAATCATAAAGGAATGTTTGAAAGGAGTTTTTCAAAGAAAGACCTCGGTGAAGCTGCTTACATATTGAGCATCAAGATCTATAGAGATAGATCAAGATGCTTGATAAATTTTTCAATGAGTACATACCATGACAAGATTTTGAAGTAGTTCAAAATGGAACAATCAAAGAAGGAGTTCTTGCCTGTGTTACAAAGGTGTGAAGTTGAGTAAGACTCAAAACCCGACCACGGCAGAAGATAGAGAGAGAATGAAAGTCATTCCCTATGCCTCAGCCATAGGTTCTATAAAGTATGCCATGCTGTGTACCAGATCTATTGTATACCCTACACTGTTTTTAGCAAGAGAGTACAATAGTGATCTAGGAGTAGAGCACTGGACAACGGTCAAAATTATCCTTAGTGGAATAAGGATATGTTTCTCGATTATGAAGGTGACAAAAAGGTTTGTCGTAAAGGGTTACGTCGATGCAAATTTTGACACTGATCCCGATGACTCTAAATCTCAATCTGGATTCATATCGAAAGTGGGAGCAATTAGCTAGAGTAGCTCCGTGCAGAGCATTGTTGACATAGAAATTTGCAAAATACTTACGGATCTGAATGTGGCAGACCCGTTGACTAAAGTTCTCTCACAAACAAAACATGATCACACCTTAGTACTCTTTGGGTGTTAATCACATAGCGATGTGAACTACATTATTGACTCTAGTAAACCCTTTGGGTGTTGGCCACATGTCGATGTGAACTATGGGTGTTAATCACATGGTGATGTGAACTATTAGTATTAAATCACATGGCGATGTGAACTAGATTATTGACTCTAGTGCAAGTGGGAGACTGAAGGAAATATGCCCTAGAGGCAATAATAAAGTTATTATTTATTTCCTTATATCATGATAAATGTTTATTATTCATGCTAGAATTGTATTAATCGGAAACATAATACATGTGTGAATACATAGACAAACAGAGTGTCACTAGTATGCCTCTACTTGACTAGCTCGTTGATCAAAGATGGTTATGTTTCCTAACCATAGACATGAGTTGTCATTTGATTAACGGGATCACATCATTAGGAGAATGATGTGATTGTCTTGACCCATTCTGCTAGCATAGCACTTGATCATTTAGTTTGTTGCTATTGCTTTCTTCATGACTTATACATGTTCCTATGACTATGAGATTATGCAACTCCCGTTTACCGGAGGAACACTTTGTGTGCTACCAAACGCCACAACGTAACTGGGTGATTATAATGGTGCTCTACAGGTGTCTCCGAAGGTACTTGTTGGGTTGGCGTATTTCGAGATTAGGATTTGTCAATCCGATTGTCGGAGAGGTATCTCTGGGCCCACTCGGTAATGCACATCACTTAAGCCTTGCAAGCATTGCAACTAATGAGTTAGTTTCAGGTTGATGTATTACGGAACGAGTAAAGAGACCTTCCGGTAACGAGATTGAACTAGGTATTGAGATACTGACGATCGAATCTCGGGCAAGTAACATACCGATGACAAAGGGAACAACGTATGTTGTTATGCGGTTTGACCGATAAAGATCTTCATAGAATATGTGGGAGCCAATATGAGCATCCAGGTTCCGCTATTGGTTATTGACCGGAGACGTGTCTCGGTCATGTCTACATAGTTCTCGAACCCGTAGGGTCCGCACGCTTAAAGTTCGATGACCGTTATATCATGAGTTTATGTGTTTTGATGTACCGAAGGAGTTCGAAGTCTCGGATGAGATCGGGGACATGACGAGGAGTCTTGAAATGGTCGAGACGTAAAGATTGATATATTGGACGACTATATTCGGACATCGGAAAGGTTCCGAGTGATTCGGATATTTTCGGAAGTACCGGGGAGTTACGGGAATTCGTATTGGGCCTTAATGGGCCATACAGGAAAGGAGAGAAAGGCCTCAAAGTGTGGCCGCACCCCTCCCCATGGGCTGGTCCGAATTGGACTAGGGAGGGGGGGCGCCCCCTTCCTTCGTTCTCCTTTTCCCTTCACTTTCCTTCGCTCATACTCCTACTACTTGGAAGGGCTCCTAGTTCTACTAGGAAAGGGGGAATCCTACTCCCGGTGGGAGTAGGACTCCCCTACGACGCGCCATAGAGAGGGCCGGCCCTCCCCCTCCTCCACTCCTTTATATATGGGGGCAGGGGCACCCCAAAGACACAACAATTGATCTCTTGATCTCTTAGCCGTGTGCGGTGCCCCTCTCCACTATAATCCACCTCGGTCATATTGTAGCAGTGCTTAGGCGAAGCCCTGCGTCGGTAGAACATCATCATCGTCACCACGCCGTCGTGCTGACGGAACTCTCCCTCAAAGATCGGCTGGATCGGAGTTCGAGGGATGTCATCGAGTTGAACGTGTGCAGAACTCGGAGGTGTCGTGTGTTCGGTACTTGATCGGTCGGATCGTGAAGACGTATGACTACATCAACCGCGTTGTGCTAACGCTTCCGCTTTCGGTCTACAAGGGTATGTGGACAACACTCTCCCCTCTCGTTGCTATGCATCACCATGATCTTGCGTGTGCGTAGGAATTTTTTGAAATTACTACGTTACCCAACAGGACCTGGATGCCCATATTGGTTCCTAAATATTCTACGAAGATCTTTATCGGTTGAACCTTATGACAACATACGTAATTTTCTTTGTCTGTCGGTATGTTACTTGCCCGAGATTCGATCGTTGGTATCTCCATACCTAGTTCAATCTCGTTACCAGCAAGTCTCTTTACTCGTTCTGTAATAAATCATCTCGTAACTAAATCCTTAGTCACTTTGCTTGCAAGCTTCTTATGATGTGTATTACCGAGAGGGCCCAGAAATACTGCCACCTCTTGAGCATTGCGTTGGTTTTACCTTGAAGAGGACAGGGTGATGCAATAAAGCAGCGTAAGTATTTCCCTCAGTTTTTGAGAACCAAGATATCAATCCAGTAGGAGACCACATGCGAGTCACCTCATACCTACACAAACAAATAAGAACCTCGCAACCAACGCGATAAAGGGGTTGTCAATCCCTTCACGACCACTTGCAAGAGTGAGATCTGATAGAGATAATAATAATAGGATAAATATTTTTGGTATTTTTATGATATAGATTGAAAGTAAAGATTGCAAAATAAAATAGATTGGAAACTTGTATGATGGAAAATAGACCCGGGGGCCATAGGTTTCACTAGTGGCTTCTCTCAAGATAGCATTAGTATTACGGTGGGTGAACAAATTACTTTCGATCAATTGATAGAAAAGCGAATAATTATGAGAATATCTAGGCATGATCATGTATATAGGCATCACGTCCGAGACAAGTAGACCGACTCCTACCTGCATCTACTACTATTACTCCACACATCGACCCCTATCTAGCATGCATCTAGAGTACTAAGTTCATAAGAACAGAGTAATGCCTTAAGCAAGATGACATGATGTAGAGGGATAAACTCATGCAATATGATATAAACCCCATCTTTTTATCCTTGATGGCAACAATACAATACATGTCGTTTCCCCTACTGTCACTGGGATCGAACACTGCAAGATTGAACCCAAAGCTAAGCACTTCTTCCATTGCAAGAAAGATCAATCTAGTAGGCCAAACCAAGCTGATAATTCAAAGAGACTTGCAAAGATAAACCAATCATACATAAAAGAATTCATAGAAGAATCAAATATTATTCATAGATAATCTGGATCATAAACTCACAATTCATCGGATCTCGACAAACACACCGCAAAAGAAGAGTACATCGAATATATCTCCAAGAAAATCGAGGAGAACTTTGTATTGAGATCCAAAGAGAGAGAAGAAGCCATCTAGCCACTAGCTATGGACCCTAAGGTCTGAAGTAAACTACTCACACATCACCGGAGAGGCCATGGAGTTGATGTAAAGGCCCTCCGTGATCAATGCCCCCTCCGGCGGAGCTCCGGAAAAGGCCCCAAGATGGGATCTCTTGGGTACAGAAGGTTGCGGCAGTGGAATTAGGTTTTCGTGGTGCTCCTGGGTGTTTGCAGGGTACGTGGACTTATATAGGAGGAAGAAGTAGGTCGGTGGAGCAACAAGGGGCCCACGAGGGTGGAGGGCGTGCCCCCTACCTCGTGGACTCCTTGATTATTTCTTGACACCCACTCCAAGTCTCCTGGATCACGTTCGTTGAGAAAATCACGTTCCCGAAGGTTTCATTCCGTTTGGACTCCGTTTGATATTCCTTTTCCGCGAAACACTGAAATAGGCAAAAACAGCAATTTGGGCTGGGCCTCCGGTTAAAGGTTAGTCCCAAAAATGATATAAAAGTGTTAAATAAATCCCATTAACATCCAAAATAGATAATATAATAGCATGGAGCAATCAAAAATTATAGATACATTGGAGACGTATCAAGCATCCCCAAGCTTAATTCCTGCTCGTCCTCGAGTAGGTAAATGATAAAAAAAGAATTTTTGATGTGGAATGCTTTCTAACATATTTATCAATGTAATTTTTCTTTATTGTGGTATGAATGTTCAGATCTAAAAGATTCAAGATAAACGTTTAATATTGACATAAAAATAATAATAATACTTCAAGTATACTAACTAAGCAATCATGTCTTCTCAAAATAACATGGCCAGAGAAAGTTATCCCTACAAAATCATATAGTCTGGCTATGCTCTATCTTGACCACACAAAATATTTAAATCATGCACAACCCCGATGACAAGCCAAGCAATTGTTTCATACTTTTGATGTTCTCAAACTTTTTCAATCTTCACCCAATATATGAGCGTGAGCCATGGATATATCACTATATGTGGAATAGAATGGTGGTTGTGGAGAAGACAAAAAGGAGAAGGTAGTCTCACATCAACTAGGCGTATCAACAGGCTATGGAGATGCCCATCAATAGATATCAATGTGAGTGAGTAGGGATTGCCATGCAACGGATGCACTAGAGCTATAAGTGTATGAAAGCTCAACAAAAGAACTAAGTGGGTGTGCATCCAACTTGCTTGCTCATGAAGACCTAGGGCAATTTTGAGGAAGCCATCATTGGAATATACAAGCCAAGTTCTATAATGTAAAATTCCCACTAGTATATAAAAGCGATAACATAGGAGACTCTCTATCATGAAGATCAAGGTGCTACTTTGAAGCACAAGTGTGGAAAAAGGATAGTAACATTGTCCCTTCTCTCTTTTCTCTCATTTTTTATTTGGCCTTCCTTTATTTTTCTTTTTGG
Source organism: Triticum aestivum (assembly GCF_018294505.1). Taxonomy (NCBI): domain Eukaryota; kingdom Viridiplantae; phylum Streptophyta; class Magnoliopsida; order Poales; family Poaceae; genus Triticum; species Triticum aestivum. The sequence continues at coordinate 365,167,496 of NC_057794.1, forward strand.
CCTTTCTTTTTTTTTAATTTTTCTTCCGGAGTCTCATCCCGACTTGTGGGGGAATCATAGTCTCCATCATCCTTTCCTCACTGGGACAATGCTCTAATAATGATGATCATCACACTTTAATTTACTTACAACTGAAGAATTACAACCCAATACTTAGAACAAAATATTACTCTATGTGAATGCCTCCTGCGGTGTACCGGGATGTGCAATGATCCACGAGTGACATGTATGGAATTATGAACGGTAGCTTTGCCACAAATACGATGTCAACTACATGATCATGGAAGCAATATGACAATGATGAAGCGTGTCATAATAACGGAACGATGGAAAGTTACATGGCAATATATCTCGGGATGGCTATGGAAATGCTATAATAGGTAGGTATGGTGGCTTTTTTGAGGAAGGTATATGGTGGGTTTATGGTACCGATGAAAGTTGCGCGATACTAGAGAGGCTAGCAATGGTGGAAGGGTGAGAGTGCGTATAATCCATGGACTCAACATTAGTCATAAAGAACTCACATACTTATTGCAAAAATCTATTAGTTATCGAAACAAAGTATTATGTGCATGCTCCTACGGGGATAGATTGGTAGGAAAAGACCATCGCTCGTCCCCGAGCGCCACTCATAAGGAAGACAATCAATAAATAAATCATGCTCCGACTTCGTCACATAACGGTTCACCATACGTGCATGCTATGGGAATCACAAACTTCAACACAAGTATTCCTCAAATTCACAACTACTCAACTAGCATGACTCTAATATCACCATATCCATATCTCAAAACAATTATCAAGTATCAAACTTCTCATAGTATTCAATGCACTTCTATGAAAGTTTTTATATTATTCCTAAAAGCAAATTTCCATGTTGTTCTAAAGGACTCTCAAAATAATATAAGTGAAGCATGAGAGATCAATTATTTCTATAAGATAAAACCACCGCCATGCTCTAAAAGATATAAGTGAAGCACTAGAGCAAAAACTATATAGCTCAAAAGATATAAGTGATGCACATAGAGTATTCTAATAATTTTCAAATCATGTGAGTCTCTCTCAGAAGGTGTGTACAGCAAGTATGATTGTGGTAAACTAAAAAGAAAAGACTCAAATCATACAAGACGCTCCAAGCAAAACACATATCATGTGGTGAATAAAAATATAGCTCCAAGTAAAGTTACCAATAGACGAAGACGAAAGAGGGGATGCCTTCCGGGGCATCCCCAAGCTTAGGCTTTTGGGTGTCCTTGAATTTTACCTTGTGGTGCCATGGGCATCCCCAAGCTTAGGCTCTTGCCACTCCTTGTTCCATAATCCATCAAAACTTAACCCAAAACTTGAAAACTTCACAACACAAAACTCAAAATAGAAAATCTCGTGAGCTCCGTTAGCGAAACAAAACAAAACACCACTTCACGGTACTGTAATGAACTCATTATTGATTTATATTGGTGTTAAACCTACTGTATTACAACTTCTCTATGGTTTATAAACTCTTTTACTAGCCATAGATTCATCAAAATAAGCAAACAACACGCGGAAAACAGAATCTGTCAAAAACAGAACAGTCTGTAGTAATCTGTAGCTAACGCAAAGTTCTGGAACCCCAAAAATTCTAAAATAAATTTCTGGACGTGAGGAATTTATCTATTAATCATCTTAAAAAATAATTAACTAAATATCACTTTACAAATAAAAATGTCAGCAATTCTCGTGAGCGCTAAAGTTTCAGTTTTTTACAGCAAGACCAAAAAGACTTTCCCCAAGTCTTCCCAACGGTTCTACTTGGCACAAACACTAATTAAACACCAAAAAAGAGGCTAGATAAATTATTTATTACTAAACAGGAGCAAAAATCAAGGAATAAAAATAAAATTTGGTTGCCTCCCAACAAGCGCTATCGTTTAACGCCCCTAGCTAGGCATAGAAGCGAAGATAGATCTAGGTATTGCCATCTTTGGTAGGCAATTCATAAGTGGCTCTCATTATAGATTCATATGGTAATTTAAGTTTATTTCTAGGGAAGTGTTCCATGCCTTTCCTTAATGGAAATTGGAATTTAATATTCCCTTCCTTCATATCAATAATTGCACCAATCGTTCTAAGGAAAGGTCTACCAAGAATAATAGGACATGAAGGATTGCAATCTATATCAAGAACAATGAAATCTACGGGCACATAGTTCCTATTTGCAACAATAAGAACATCATTAATTCTTCCCATAGGTTTCTTAATGGTGGAATCCGCAAGATGCAAGTTTAAAGAACAATCATCAAAATCACGGAAACCTAGCAAATCACACAAAGTTTTTGGAATCGTGGAGACACTAGCACCCAAATCACACAAAGCATAACACTCATGATCTTTAATTTTAATTTTCATTGTAGGTTCCCACTCATCATAAAGTTTTCTAGGAATAGAAACTTCCAACTCAAGTTTTTCTTCATAAGATTGCATCAAACATCAACGATATGTTTAGTAAAAGCTTTATTTTGACTATAAGCATGAGGAGAATTTAGCATGGATTGCAACAAGGAAATAAAATATATCAAAGAGCAATTATCATAATTAAATTCCTTGAAATACAAGATAGTGGGTTCATTTCTATTTAAAGTTTTAACCTCTTCAATCCCACTTTTAACAATTTTTGCATCAAGATCTAAAAATTCCGAATCATTGGAACGCCTTTTAAATAAAGTTGACTCATCTCTAGTCCCATCATTATCAAGATTCATAGTGCAAAAAAAATATTTAACAGGGGACACATCAATTACTTTTAGATCTTCATCCGGATTATCATGAAAACTAGAAGAACACGCTTTCACAAAGAAATCTTTCTTAGCACGCATCCTAGCGGTTCTTTCTTTGCACTCATCAATGGAAATTCTCATGGCTTTGAGAGACTCATTGATATCATGCTTAGGTGGAATAGATCTAAGTTTTAAAGAATCAACATCAAGAAAAATTCTATCCATGTTCCTAGCCAACTCATCAATCTTAAGCAATTTTTCATCAATCAAAGCATTGAAACTCTTTTGCGAAGTAATAAATTCTTTAATACTAGATTCAAAATCAGAGGGAATCTCATTATAATTTCCATAAGGATTGTTGTAGGAATTACCATAATTATTAGGGGAATTACTAGGAAATGGCCTAGGATTAAAATTACCTCTATACGCGTTATTACCAAAATTGTTCCTACCAACAAAATTCACATCCATAGATTCATTATTATTCTCAATCAAAGTAGACAAAGGCATATCATTAGGATCAGTAGGAGCACTCTTATTACCAAACAATTTCATAAGTTCATCCATCTTTCCACTCAAAACATTAATCTATTCAATTGCATGCACTTTTTACTAGTAGATCTTTCAGTGTGCCATTGAGAATAATTAACCATAATATTATCTAGGAGTTTGGTTGCTTCCCCTAAAGTGATTTCCATAAAAGTGCCTCCCGCTGCCGAATCTAAAAGATTTCTAGAAGCAAAATTCAATCCGGCATAAAAATTCTGTATAATCATCCATAAATTCAAACCATGTGTAGGGCAATTACGTATCATTAATTTCATCCTCTCCCATGATTGTGCAACATGTTCATGATCAAGTTGCTTAAAATTCATAATATCGTTTCTAAGAGAGATGATCTTAGAGGGAGGAAAATACTTAGAGATAAAAGCATCTTTGCACTTATTCCATGAATCAATACTATTTTTAGGCAAAGACGAAAACCAAGCTTTAGCACGATCTCTAAGCGAAAACAGAAATAGATTAAGTTTCACAGTATCATTATCCACATCTTTCTTCTTTTGCGTATCACACAAATCAACAAAGTTGTTTGGATGTGTAGCGGCATCTTCACTAGGAAGGCCAGAAAACGGATCTTTCATGAAAAGATTCAGCAACGCAGTATTAATTTCACAAGATTCAACATCGGTAAGAGGAGCGATCAGAGTGCTAATAAAATCATTATTGTTGGTATTGGCAAAGTCACATAATTTAGTATTATCTTGAGCCATCGTGACAAACAAGCAATCCAACACACAAGCAAACAAGAAATAGGCAAAAAGGCAAATAGAAGAAGAGAAGGGGAACAGAAAAAGAGGGCGAATAAAACGGCAAGGGTGAAGTGGGGGAGAGGAAAACGAGAGGCAAATGGAAAATAATGTAATGCGGAGGATAAGAGTTATGATGGGTACTTGGTTTGTCTTGAGTTGGCATAGATCTCCCCGGCAACGGCGCCAGAGATCCTTCTTGCTACCTCTTGAGCAATGCGTTGGTTTTCCCTTGAAGAGGAAAGGGTGATGCAGTAAAGCAGCATAAGTATTTCCCTCCGTTTTTGAGAACCAATGTATCAATCCAGTAGGAGAGCATGCGCGAGTCACCTCGTACCTACACAAACAAATAAGAACCTCACAACCAACGCGATAAAGGGGTTGTCAATCCCTTCAGGACCACTTGCAAGAGTGAGATCTGATAGGGATAATAATAATAGGATAAATATTTTTGGTATTTTTATGATATAGATTGAAAGTAAAGATTGCAAAATAAAATAGATTGGAAACTTGTATGATGGAAAATAGACCCGGGGGCCATAGGTTTCACTAGTGGCTTCTCTCAAGATAGCATTAGTATTACGGTGGGTGAACAAATTATTGTCGAGGAATTGATAGAAAAGTGAATAATTATGAGAATATCTAGGCATGATCATGTATACATGCATCACGTCCGAGACAAGTAGACCGACTCGTACCTGCATCTACTACTATTACTCCACACATCGACCGCTATCCAGCATGTATCTAGAGTATTAAGTTCATAAGAATAGAGTAACGCCTTAAGCAAGATGACATGATGTAGAGGGATAAACTCATGCAATATGATATAAACCCCATCTTTTTATCCTCGATGGCAACAATACAATACGTGTCATTTCCCCTACTGTCACTGGGATCGAACACCGCAAGATTGAACCCAAAGCTAAGCACTTCCCCCATTGCAAGAAAGATCAATCTAGTAGGCCAAACCAAACTGATAATTCGAAGAGACTTGCAAAGATAAACCAATCATACATAAAAGAATTCAGAGAAGAATCAAATATTGTTCGTAGATAATCTGGATCATAAACTCACAATTCATCAGATCTCGACAAACACATCGCACAAGAAGATTACATTGAATAGATCTCCAAGAGAATCGAGGAGAACTTTGTATTGAGATCCAAAGAGAGAGAAGAAGCCATCTAGCCACTAGCTATGGACCCGAAGGTCTGAAGTAAACTACTCACACATCACCGGAGAGGCCATGGAGTTGATGTAAAGGCCCTCCGTGATTAATGCCCCCTCCGGTGGAGCTCCGGAAAAGGCCCCAAGATGGGATCTCTTGGGTACAGAAGGTTGCGGCAGTGGAATTAGGTTTTCTTGGTGCTCCTGGGTGTTTGCAGGGTACGTGGACTTATATAGGAGGAAGAAGTAGGTCGGTGGAGCAACGAGGGGCCCACGAGGGTGGAGGGCGCGCCCCCTGCCTCGTGGCCTCCTCAATTGTTTCTTGATGCCCACTCCAAGTCTCCTGGATCACGTTCGTTGAGAAAATCACGTTCCCGAAGGTTTCATTCGGTTTGGACTCCGTTTGATATTCCTTTTCTGCGAAACACTGAAATAGGCAAAAAATAGCAATTTGGGCTGGGCCTCCGGTTAATAGGTTAGTCCCAAAAATGATATAAAAGTGTTAAATAAAGCCCATTAACATCCAAAATAGATAATATAATAGCATGGAGCAATCAAAAATTATAGATACATTGTAGACGTATCAAGCATCCCCAAGCTTAATTCCTGCTCGTCCTCGAGTAGGTAAATGATAAAAAAAAGAATTTTGGATGTGGAATGCTTTCTAACATATTTCTCAATGTAATTTTTCTTTATTGTGGCATGAATGTTCAGATCCGAAAGATTCAAGATAAACGTTTAATATTGACATAAAAATAATAATACTTCAAGTATACTAACTAAGCAATCATGTCTTCTCAAAATAACATGGCCAAAGAAAGTTATCCCTACAAAATCATATAGTCTGGCTATGCTCTATCTTGACCACACAAAATATTTAAATCATGCACAACCCCGATGACAAACCAAGCAATTGTTTCATACTTTTGATGTTCTCAAACTTTTTCAATCTTCACGCAATATATGAGCATGAGCCATGGATATAGCACTATATGTGGAATAGAATGGTGGTTGTGTAGAAGACAAAAAGGAGAAGATAGTCTCACATCAACTAGGCGTATCAATGGGCTATGGAGATGCCCATAAATAGATATCAATGTGAGTGAGTAGGGATTGCCATGCAACGGATGCACTAGAGCTATAAGTGTATGAAAGCTCAACAAAAGAACTAAGTGGGTGTGCATCCAACTTGCTTGCTCATGAAGACCTAGGGCAATTTTGAGAAAGCCCATCATGGGAATATACAAGCTAAGTTCTATAATGTAAAATTCCCAGTAGTATATAAAAGTGATAACATAGGAGGCTCTCTATCATGAAGATCAAGGTGCTACTTTGAAGCACAAGTGTGGAAAAAGGATAGTAATATTGTCCCTTCTCTCTTTTCTCTCATTTTTTATTTGGCCTTCCTTTCTTTTTCTTTTTGGCCTTTCTTTTTTTTTTAATTTGTCTTCCGGAGTCTCATCCCGACTTGTGGGGGAATCATAGTCTCCATCATCCTTTCCTCACTGGGACAATGCTCTAATAATGATGATCATCACACTTTAATTTACTTACAACTCAAGAATTACAACCCAATACTTAGAACAAAATATGACTCTATGTGAGTGCCTCCGGCAGTGTACTGGGATGTGCAATGATCCACGAGTGACATGTATGGAATTATGAATGGTGGCTTTGCCACAAATACGATGTCAACTACATGATCATGCAAGCAATATGACAATGATGAAGCGTGTCATAATAACGGAATGATGGAAAGTTGCATGGAAATATTTCTCGGGATGGCTATGGAAATGCTATAATAGGTAGGTATGATGAAGCGTGTCATAAGAATTCAGAGAAGAATCAAATATTGTTCATAGATAATCTGGATCATAAACTCACAATTCATCGGATCTCGACAAACACACCGCAAAAGAAGATTACATCGAATAGATCTCCAAGAGAATCGAGGAGAACTTTGTATTGAGATCCAAAGAGAGAGAAGAAGCCATCTAGCTACTAGCTATGGACCCGAAGGTCTGAAGTAAACTACTCACACATCACCGGAGAGGCCATGGAGTTGATGTAAAGGCCCTCTGTGATCAATGTCCCCTCCGGCGGAGCTCTGGAAAAGGCCCCAAGATGGGATCTTTTGGGTACAGAAGGTTGCGGCGGTGGAATTAGGTTTTCGTGGTGCTCCTGGGTGTTTGCGGGGTATGTGGACTTATATAGGAGGAAGAAGTAGGTCGATGGAGCAACGAGGGGCCCATGAGGGTGGAGGGTGTGCCCAGGGGGGTAGGCGCACCCCCTGCCTCGTGGTCTCCTCGATTGTTTCTTGATGCCCACTCCAAGTCTCCTGGATCACGTTCGTTGAGAAAATCACGTTCCCGAAGGTTTCATTCCGTTTGGACTCCATTTGATATTCCTTTTTTGCGAAACATTGAAATAGGCAAAAAAACAGCAATTTGGGCTGGGCCTCCGGTTAATAGGTTAGTCCCAAAAATGATATAAAAGTGTAAATAAAGCCCATTAACATCCACAATAGATAATATAATAGCATGGAGCAATAAAAAATTATATATACGTTGGAGACGTATCAGATACCTCTCTGATAAACGGAGTGACAAATCCCAATCTCGGTCCATGCCAACTCAACTGACACCTTTGGAGATACATGTAGAGAACCTTTATAATCACCTAGTTACGTTGTGATGTTCGATAGCACAAAAGGCATTCTTCCAGTATCCGGGAGTTGCATGATCTCATGGTCGAAGGAACATGTATTTGACATTAAGAAAGCAGTAGCAATAAACTAAACGATCATATGTTAAGCTAACGGATTGGTCTTGTCCATCACATCATTCTCCTAATGATGTGATCCCATTATCAAATGAAAACTCATGTATATGGTTAGGAAACCTTAACCATCTTTCGATCAACGAGCTAGTCTAGTAAAGGCTCACTAGGGACACGGTATTTAATCCACACATGTATTTAAGTTTTTGGTCAATACAATTCTAGCATGAATAATAAACCTTTATCACGAATAAGGAAATATAATAATAACAACTTTATTATTGCCTCTAGGGAATGTTTCCATCAATAGGTGGGGCCAGGGCCATGTGGATGTGTGTGGGTGTATGAAAGGTGGGTCCCACAGGACCCACGGGTCAGTGACACGGAATAGACCAAAATGGGGGGGGGGTGAAATGCCACTCACCATGCTATGATTCGAACCCTAATCGGCTCGAGCTTAAGCAGCGAACATAGCCACTGCGGTACTGTGTGTGCGTTCGGTCAGGAGGAGGCGCTCGGCCTTTTGAGGCAATCCTGCACCCACTAGTGGGTCTCAATGGTCAGCGAGCCCCAGATGGCACGACAAGAGACGGAGAAGGAGTACGGGGACGGTCTAATGATGATCCACAAGTATAGGGGATCTATCGTAGTCCTTTCTATAAGTAAGAGTGTCGAACCCAACGAGGAGCAGAAGGAAATGATAAGCGGTTTCCAGCAAGGTATTCTCTGCAAGTACTGAAATAAGTGGTAACAGATAGTTTTGTGATAAGATAATTTGTAACGAGCAACAAGTAACAAAAGTAAATAAGGTGCAGCAAGGTGGCCCAATCCTTTTTGTAGCAAAGGACAAGCCTGGACAAACTCTTATATGATGTAAAGCGCTCCCAAGGACACATGGGAATATCGCCAAGCTAGTTTTCATCACGTTCATATGCTTCGCGTTCGGTACTTTGATAATTTGGTATGTGGGTGGACCGATGCTTGGGTACTGCCCTTACTTGGACAAGCATCCCACTTATGATTAACCTCTATTGCAAGCATCTGCAACTACAAAAAAGTATTAAGGTAAACCTAACCATAGCATGAAACATATGGATCCAAATCAGCCCCTTACGAAGCAACACATAAACTAGGGTTTAAGCTTCTGTCACTCTAGCAACCCATCATCTACTTATTACTTCCCAATTCCTTCCTCTAGGCCCAAATAATGGTGAAGTGTCATGTAGTCGACGTTCACATAACACCACTAGAGGAGAGACAACATACATCTCATCAAAATATCGAACGAATACCAAATTCACATGACTACTAATAGCAAGACTTCTCCCATGTCCTCAGGAACAAAAGTAACTACTCACAAAGCATAAACATATTCATAATCAGAGGGGTATTAATATGCATATAGGATCTGAATATATGATCTTCCACCAATTGAACCAACTAGCATCAACTACAAGGAGTAATTAACACTACTAGCAACCTACTAGCACCAATCCCGGACTTGGAGACAAGAATTGGATACAAGATATGAACTAGGGTTTTGAGATGAGATGGTGCTGATGAAGATGTTGATGGAGATTGCCCTCTCCCGATGAGAGGAGCATTGGTGATGACGATGGCGATGATTTCCCCCTCCGGGAGGGAAGTTTCCCCGGCAGAACAGCTCCGCCAGAGCCCTAGATTGGTTCCGCCTCATGGCAGCGGAGTTTCGTCCGAGAAGATGGCTTATGATTTTTTCCCATCGAAAGACTTCATATAGCAGAAGATGGTCACCGGAGGGCCACCAGGGGGCCCACGAGGTAGGGGGCGCGCCCAGGGGGTAGGGCGCGCCCCCCACCCTCGTGGGCAGGGTGTGGCCCCCTGGTGAAGTTCTTGCTCTCAGTATTTTTTATATATTTGGAAAACATCTTCCGTGAAGTTTCAGGACTTTTGGAGCTGTGCAGAATAGGTCTCTAATATTTGCCCCTTTTCCAGCCCAGAATCCCAACTGCCGGCATTCTCCCTCTTTATGTAAACCTTGTAAAATAAGAGAGAATAGGCATAAGTATTGTGACATAATGTGTAATAACAGCCCATAATGCAATAAATATTGATATAAAAGCATGATGCAAAATGGACGTATCAACTCCCCCAAGCTTAGACCTCGCTTGTCCTCAAGTGAAAAGCTGAAATCAAAAAATATGTCCACATGTTTAGAGATAGAGGTGTCGATAAAAATAAAATACGGACATGAGGGCATCATGATCATTCTTAGAACAACAACTTATATAATTCTTGTCATATAATCTCTAATGATAGAGTAATAATTCAATCACAATATCAAGTATGAATCTTAAACTTCATTGAAAACTAATAAACTATAATCTCAGTCATTGAAGCAATTGCAATTTATCATAACATAGGAAAGAGTCAATGTATAAGAGCTTTTCAGCAAGTCCACATACTCAATTATCATATAATCTTTCACAATTGCTGACACTCATGCAATACTTATGAGTATGGAGTTTTAATTGGACACAGAGAAAGATAGGGGCTTATAGTTTTGCCTCCCAACGTTTTACCTCAAGGGTAATGTCAACAATAATAGTTCATGAAAACTCACATCCAATTAGCCATATATACTAGGATCTTTCCAACATACTTTGCTTGCCAAAGGATAAAATGTAAAAAGGAAGGGTGAAGATCACCATGACTCTTATGGAAGGTAGGGGATAAAAGTAAAAGATAGGCCCTTCGCAGAGGGAAGCAGAGGTTGTCATGCGCTTTTATGGTTGGATGCACAAAATCTTAATGCGAAAGAACGTCACTTTATATTGCCACTTGTGATATGGACCTTTATTATGCAATCTATCACCTTTATTACTTCCATATCACATGATCGTATAAAGCTTATTTCCTCCACACCAATCAATCATACATATTTAGAGAGCAATTTTTATTGCTTGCACCGATGACAACTTACTTGATGGATCTTACTCAATCCATAGGTAGATATGGGGGACTCTTATGGCAAGACTGGTTTAAGGGTATTTGGAAGCACAAGTAGTATCTCTACTTGGTGCAATGAATTTGGCTAGCATGAGGGGGAAAGGCAAGTCATCATGTTGGAAGATCCAAGACAATATAATTCATCTCAGATGTAAGAAAACATAACCCATTATGTTGTCTTCCTTGTCCAATGTCAACTCTTTTAGCATGTCATATTTTAATGAGTGCTCACAATCATAAAAGATGTCCAAGATAGTATATTTATATGTGAAGACCTCTCTTTCTTTATTACTTCCTATTAATTGCAACAATGACAAAAACTATGTTTGTCAACCCTCAACAACTTTTATTCATCATACTCTTTCTATGTGAGCTCATTACTCTCCATAAGACTCACATGATCTTTTTATTTATTTCTCTTTTCTTTTATTCACTTAGGATCATGGCAAAATAATCAAGCCCTTGACTCAACACTAATCTTTATTATATAGCTCATGAACTCGATTACATAGAAGGATAATAAAGCAAAACTCACAACTAGATCACACTAAGAACTTTTATTCTACTAGATCAAGATATTACCAAAAGGATCGAACTAAGAAAAACGGTAAAGATAAAAGTGATGGTGATACGATACCGGGGCACTCCCCCAAGCTTGGCAGTTTCCAAGTGGAGTGCCCATACCATGTGATTATGTCTCTCTTGTTGGTGAAGAAGGTGGGGATGTTGATGATGGATAGTCGCACATCGAGCGTAGGAGGTCTTCTAACTTGCGGATAATGCCCTTGAGTGCGATGATATGCTCCTTCAACAAAATATTTTCACGTGTGAGATACTTATTTTGTATACGAGCTAACTCAATCATCTTGAAATGTAACATCCCAAATTTTCAATTTGGAATGTTATACAATAGATCATCATTGCATATCATATTTATTGCATTTTGGTTGATCCTAGAAATTTCACGCAACTCAAGGACCCTCGGAGAGAGTTGGGGGTTTCGTTATTTTCATATTTGAGTTGTCTCAAATTTTGAAAATAGGATCATTTGATTTTATTTATTTTATCTTCAATTATTTCTATTATAAAAATTATGAGAGAGTGAATAAAATGACTTTCCCAAAATAAAGAAATATTGAGGAATTAATAAAAAAATCAAATACGATTTTATTTTGGTTTTATTTGCTATTTTATTTGAATTTAGGGAAAATTGCACGTTTTCAAAAATTGCATTTAGGGCCAAGAAAATATTCATCCTGTTCTAAATATTTTATTTAGATGGTGAAAATTTGTTCTGGAATTTATAGAATTTTATTTAATTTTCTAGAATTTTTCTTTGTTGCAGCGTTATTGTTTTAAAAAAAGAGACCCCGCGCCCGACTGGGCCAAGGGCCCAGCCGAGCCAGGCCGACCCAGCCTGCCGCCGCCTCCCGCCCGGGTCGGGACCGGAGTCCCGACCGCCGCCGCCGCCGAGTCCGGGGAGGACACGCCTCCCGAGGCCGCCCCCTTCCCCAAGTCCGCCGGACCCCCCTGGAGCCCCACACCGCCGCCGCCTCCCCACGGCGCTCGCGTCGCCTGCCGCCGCCGCCCGGAGCCCCGTCGGAGCCTCGCCGGAGCCCCGAGCCGAGGTAGTCGCCGCCCCGGTTTTCTGAGAAAAGCCGTTTCGTTTTTTTAGAAAACCCTAGTTTTCGTTTTTTTAAAATAGATCGGTTTTTCTCCGGTTTATTTATTTAGCGAGCGTTCGCTCGTTCGTTTGTTTTAACGAACGCGTTCATCATTTAGTTCCAGTTAACGAACATTCGTTCATTAACCTGTTCGTCGTTTTTCTTTTTCTCGGATTAAATCCGCAATTTTTCTGATTGCGATTTCTGATCCGATGTTCGTTTTAGTTTAACTTTTCGCTCGTTTGTCGAAATCAGGCGATTCAAGTGCCTGGAGTTTCGTCTCGAAACCTCTTTCCGTTTAACCAACTCAAACAAGTTTTGCCTTAGTAAAAGTTGACCGAGATTCAGATTAGTAAACGGAGCTTGTTTCTTTTGCCGTTTGTCTTTCGTTGCTTCGTTCGATTGGGTTCTTTTTGCCAACCGGAGTTCTTAAGTTGAGCTTTCTGGTTAGATCTTTTATTTGAGTTTTACCTATGCATTAGTTGAGTACTTATTATATGCTTGTTTGTTTGCGATAGAGTATCCGGATTGTGCCGCTTGCTATTTCGAATCGCTAGGTTTCACGGATCATCAGCAAGGCAAGTAACACTTTGATCGTTCCATCCTATTGCCCAGTTTTTATTGCATTAGATCAATCCTCACACATTGCATGATTAGGATCTAATTAAATTGTGGGTCTGGGAAGTAGATGAGGTAGTACCTATTACCTGTTTATTATCAAACCTTTGGGAGTTACTTCTACATTTGCTTATTATACCATGCTATGCCAGTAGACGTGGATTGGGTGAGTGAAATCCATGACAGATGTGAGATTGTTAAATTAATGGTTTATCTAAGGTGGAAACTTAAATACACATCTGGGTGGATTGAGGCACCTAGGTATTCCAGCGATTACCTGTTTTTCTTTATGGACCGCCACCCAGGCTCAAAGGGATCATGAGATTATTCATACTAGAAACTTCCGTGTGCATCCACAAGCTACTATGGGCTCTAGCATAGTTGACTAAGTCGTGCAAACTCTTACAGTGGTAGACTAGCAGATGTAGGGGATGTAGGTTGGTACGGTCTACCCGTTCGTAAGGTGCTAGCTCTTCTGAAAGACTATGTCTCGGTCATCCATTTCTCAAACACCATGTAGTGCGAGAATCCTAACGGAGGAGACCGAGTCTTGTGGGGAAAAGTGCGCAAACCTCTGCAGAGTGTATAAACTAATCATGGTTAGTCGTGTCCCCGGTTATGGACAACTTGAGTATCTAGTACTTGGATTATCATGTGAATCTCATCATGTTACACTAATTAATTTTGTTGGGTTTTAATGATGATGCTTAATTGGGATTGAGAATGCTATCAACCATTCTCAATGTTTAACAACTACCATGATAGTTAAATAAAATTTATTCCTTTGTAGTAGGGAAAAATTGGCTTTACGCAAAACTGTAACCATAGAGCTTTCCACCAGCCAAACTTGCATGTAGTATAGCATTATTCTTTTATTGCTCTCTATGTGTTACATTGCTAGCATATTCTATGTGCTGACCCATTTTGGGCTGCAACGTTCATGTTGCAGACTTTTCAGACGACGAGTAAGGTGCCTTTTAGGTCATGGTTCTATACTCAGTGATGCCGTTGGAGTTGATGGACTCACTTATCTTCCAAGCCTTCCGCTGTTATCGTTATTAGATGGCCTTAAGCCATATTTATTGTAATAAGTTCTCTTTTGAGATACTCGATGTAATAAGTGTGTGATTGCTACTCTGTTATAAATCCTTCAAGTATTGTGTGGTGTCAGCATTACTAATCCAGGGATGACACCTGAGCACAATGATTGGACCGTTTGAGGTCTGGTCGCTACAAGATGGTATCAGAGCACACGCTGACTGTAGGACACGCTGACTGCTGGTCACTCTTCTCATTCTGACCTCTCATCTTTTCTACTCTTTTAGGATGGCGGGTGCAAGGAACAAGTTCACGGAACCGGATGAAGATACACCCTTTGGACGTCACTTGAAGGAAGTCACTAGGTATCTGAACATAGGAGTACCAAGCTTCACCGGGACCTACAACGCCACATTACCTGAAGAAGAGCGCTGGATGATTCAAGTTCAAGTTCCAGGAAGGATGTTCATGCCAATCACTGAACCCATAGAGTTTTCTTTTGATGCACCAACATGGAGTCTAGGAAAGAGCATGGCAGCGCACATCGCCATGGGACGCATTGGAGAAGCCTACCGCAATGATCTCAAGGATACTATCTACCAGATTTGTGGGTGCCGAGATGAGCACTGGGAGATGATCAGCACCAGGAAGGATAGATCAATTGCAGCTTTTATCCAGGAGTAAAACCAGCACATTCGATGTCAGGAGAACCAGATGTGCGCAGACATGATAGATCTGAAGAAGGCGAGGACAAGAATCAAGGAACTGGAGGAAGAACTCAAGGCTACACGTGAAGATTATGAAGAGGAAATCGAAGTATTAGTGGAGAAGAATGACGATCTGATCAAGAAGATTGGAATATTTATGGGAGACCCTACACCAGTAGAGGAAGACGAAGAACCCAAGGAGATTCGCCCGGAAGACTACATCATCATCAACGACACCGACTCAGATCAAGATGATAGTGATGATGACTATGTTGATGAAGCTGGAGCAGATATCATGGAGTCTGCAACCGAAGAATATTTCTTGTAGACCACCCCAATAGTAGTAGTAGTCCACCATGTAAATATAGTAGTCTTAGCACTTTTGCGATAGTTTGATCGATTGTATGCCCTTGTTTGATTGAATGAAGTGAATTGTTTGCTTTTGACTCATGTGCATATGGGTAGTATTTTCTCTCTAGACCCCTCTCTATTCTTAAATCTCATCTTTTCTAAACCCTCAGATGCCTCCGAGACGTGACCCCGGATTTACCTTCCCACCGGAGCTCACTCAGTTGATCCAGCAGCAGAACACATTGATGCAGTTGCTAGTCCAGAATCAGAATCAGGGGAACAACAACAACAACCCACCACCACCACCACCACCTGTTGATCACTTAGCCCATTTTCTTAGGCTGAATCCGCCGGTGTTTTCCAGTAGCATCGAGCCGATAGTAGCAGATGATTGGCTCTGCAAGACAGCAAGGGAGTTGACCACGGCAGGATGCACAGATGCAGAAAGGGTGAAGTTTGCCGCACACTAGCTTGAAGGACCCGGATCATCATGGTGGGAGAATTTCACAGCCACTTTTCCTGTCGACACTGTCACATGGGACCAGTTCTAGCAGGCTTTCCGTACTTCCCATGTTTCAACAGGAGCTATGGCCATGAAGAAGCGAGAGTTTCGCAACTTGCGCCAAGGAGGACAGACAGTTGGCCAGTATGTGGAGGACTTTAGTAAGCTAGCACGTTATGCCCCAGATGACGTTGCTACAGATGCAGCTAAGCAGGAGAAGTTTCTGGAAGGACTGAATGATGAGTTGAGCATGCAGTTGATGGTAGCAACCTTCAACAACTACTAGGAGTTAGTAGACCGTGCTCTCATGATTGAATGGAAGCATCAGCAAATTGAGAACCGCAAGAGGAAGTATGGACAAGGGAAGTACAATTCAGGAGCTCAGCAGAAGCCACGTTTTACCCCTAGGCCGGGAGGACATTTTCAGCATACCCATGGAGGAGGTAGCTCGCACAATCATAATGACCCCAAGAATGGTAATGGGAATGGAGGAAGCAACGGCCAGAACCGTACCAACCCATCAACACCAGCCAAGAGAGACCTGAGCCAAGTCACTTGCTTTAAGTGCCAGAAGACCGGACATTACGCTAATGAATGTCCTGAAACCCAGAATGTGAATCATGAAATACCTCATTCCTAACAACATGTGAATCATGAAACATGAACTCAAATTATCAAGAATGACATAAAACCACCTCAAACGATACGGTAGAAAGAAATTGCACTCCGGATTGCAAGATGAAGAAAGCTTGAGCTCTTTTGAAAAGACTCTCAATGAACACTTGGAGAAGGAATATAAATCCTTGATGGACCGACATGTAGAACCTTGATGAAGAACTCCGGTATCAAAAGGATGATCAAACGGAAGGAAAGAGAAGTTGAAAACACAAGGTGAAACCTTGTAATGCTTTAGGTGTATCTCCGTGATGATATAATTGCGAGAGCTTGGAACTCCGGAAAAGAAAAGATAAGCATCTCGAACTGAGAATGAAATACGATGAACCACTCCGGAAAAAGAATTAAACACTTGGATGGGACAAGAATAATAATTATGTTATGCGTATCCTTCAACAATTTAATTGCTAACAAGCAACGGATTTGGCATACTACTTATCCTCGTAGAAAGATTAAGATAGAGATAGCGCAAACTTGAGAAAGTCTTCAACGATCCACTGGTAGAATTTGAAAAGCACGAATGCATAGATATGATACACGAAGGAAGAAAACTCTTGAACGAACCACCGTAAGAATTGAAAATGAACGAATAAAACATGAAGAAACACCGGGAAGGATTAGCAATTAAACATAGATGCTTGAGAGAATCTAGATACATGAGAACGAAGAGATCACGAGCCGATTAACGATGACTTGAATGAAGCACCGGTAAAAATTGGAGAATGACAGCTGAAAGCTGAAAATGAATAAGTCTTCTGAAATGATGAGCTCCGAAGGAAGGAAAAGAATTTTCGCAATCAAAACAATTATGAGAGGATGGCCTTGAGCTAGAACCATGAATCTCTGAGAGAACGGATAAGATATGGAGGTAAAACTCTTCTTCGGTCTTCAAATGATGAGAAAGACGACGAGAAACACCACCGTGAATTGTTGAGACACTCTGGAATAAAGAAGAATAGAAAAGTTGAACCAATGATGAAAAGAAATGAAAGATCTTGGAGAAAGACATTTGACTGATGACAATTCATTCTTACATCAAACTTTGAAAGATTTGAGAATAGCTCCGGTAAAATAAGAAGAGTCAGGTAAGATCCTGGGAAAAGACCTGTGGGTTAGGGCCCACTCAAAAGAAACACCGTCGGACGATTTGAAGGAGAGATTGCACTGGTTGAATTAAATGGCTTGAATAAGATAGGACTTCGAAATGGCTTGAGCGGATGCAAAGTGGAAACACGAATCTTCGAGATATCTTGAGCACTCCGGAACAATTGAATAGCGAGAAATGACTGAATATGAGGTGCACCGGCATGAGAAGGTATTTGCAACGAGGAAAAGATATAATTGGCAAAGCTTGAATTGAATTCATCGGATAAAAGAGAACGAAGAATGATGAATTAGAAGCTTTGTTAGCATCTTCCTGAGAATCACCGGATAAGAACATTGATGGAAAAGAATGGAGATACTTCATAAGGATACTTGATTAAGAATTCTGAGTCCTTAAGGAAAAAGGGTGGGCGGGTGGGAAATACAAAGGCAACTTGGAGACGGATGAAACAAACACCGTTGAGAAGAAGTGATAATTGATCTTGCGGGAGTTGAAATGATCGGATCCACTTGAAAAGAAACATGCCGGTTTAAAAGAAATTGGCATGACAATCTCGATTATCATGAAGGATTAGTTATCCACATCGGAGTATGAGAACAACATTGGAGAAGGTATGGAATCAACATTTGACTTCGAAGCAACTCGGATACCACAACTCAAAACAAAAACAAGGATTGGCTTGCGGAATAAGCCAGAACAAACATATGATAGATATTTCGTCTGAAGTTTTCGTGGTGGGGCCTACACGGGCTCGATCGTACAGCACCATCATGTACAAGGCAGTGCACATGACATACGAAGCGTCCCCGAGTCGGCATAGCCAAGGACTCTTTAAGACACAACGAGACCACTGTAAAACCAACCGTGAATAGGCGGACCACTAGACGTCGAACCCCAATTTCATATCATATATTTGTCGGAAAGAAATCCTAAGAGCTACTTGAATTCCCACTTATAAACTCCCGAAACTTTCTGGTTATGCAATCGGGTGTTGGGGATACAGGGGGAGCATAACATCTCACCCAAAACTAGCAAATCCTACATCCAGCTGTATCCATCCTTCAACACATAACCAAGAAAACTTCGGAAATCGTCTACCTCAACCTTCGAAAAGCATCTGTTATACGAGTTATGGCAATACTCCCGAACTCCCGCCCCAGTACTAGGTGGCGTCGAGGTTATCTCACCAACAACTGCATAAAAGAGATTTTCGATGTCGGCGAACTAAACTCAGGTATTCCAGAACTGCAATGATAAAATTGTGACGACAACACCTCGGAGCTCAACTCCCCGGGACACTGCCACAACCCCTAAATGTCAGGAGGCACCAAGAACAATGTTCTCGTCACGAAACCATCAGAACGATTCCAAGATACCCGCGTGATCCTAAATTTTTTAGTGAAATTTAAGAAGAGAAGAGTCAAAACTCTATGTCAGGATTCCTCACCAGAGTGATGAAGGGACTGAGGAGTAAAAAGAAGTCCTAACTCTCCGATATATAATTCCTAAATGACTCAAAACATTTTTCTAGACTCAACAACGGCAGCTAAAAACGATCAAGCAGTGGGGCTCCTAAGGTCGGGGAAGGCTCTGATACCAACTTGTAACGCCCTCGATGCGGCTATATCTCCCACGTGTCGAAGCATGACTTAGAGGCATAACCGCATTGAAAGCAATGTCGCAAGTGAGGTAATCTTCACACAACCCATGTAATACATAAGGGAAAGAGATACATAGTTGGCTTACATTCGCCACTTCACACAATACATGAATAAAGCATTACAACATCCAAATACAATCAAGGTCCGACTACGAAACCAAAATAAAAGAAGAACCCCAAATGCAACACGTCCCGATCGACCCCAACTGGGCTCCACTACTGATCCACTAGAGCGAAACAACACAAACGACAAGATCTTCATCGAGCTCCTCCTTGAGCTTGGTAGCGTCACCTGAACGGTATCGACGAGCACCTGCAAAATGGTTTTGGAAGTATCTGTGAGTCACGGGGACGCAGCAATCTCGCACCCTCGCGATCAAGACTATTTAAAGTTATAGGAAGGGTAAAAGGTATGAGGTGGAGTTGCAGCAAGCGACTAGCAAATATGGTGGCTAACTTGTTCTCAAAAGAGAGCGAGAAGAGAAGGCAAAGCACGAACGAAGAACTATGATCAAGAAGTGATCCTAGAACAACCTACGTTAAGCATAACTCCAACACCGTGTTCACTTCCTGGACTCCGCCGGAAAGAGACCATCATAGTTACACACGCGGTTGATGTATTTTAATTAAGGTCAACTTCAGGTTTTCTACAACCAGACATTAACAAATTCCCATCTGCCCATAACCGCGGACTCGGCTTTCGAAAGTTCAAATCCCTGCAGGGGTGTCCCAACTTAGCCCATCACAAGCTCTCACGGTCAACGAAGGATATTCCTTCTAGCAGGAAGACCCGATCAAGCTCAGAATCCCGGTTACAAGACATCCTCGACAATGGTAAAACAAGTCCAGCAAGACCACCCGCTGTGCCGACAAATCCCGATAGGAGCTGGACATATCTCGTTCTCAGGGCACACCGGATAAGCTAAGTGTACGGGAGCCAACGTAACCCAAGTTTCCAAGGGACGGCCCCGCACGGTGCTCTGGGTTGGACCAACACTCAGAGGAGCACTGGCCCGGGGGTTTAAATAAAGATGACCCTTGAGTCTGCAGAACCCAAGGGAAAGAAAAGGCTAGGTGGCGAATGGTAAAACCAATGTTGGGCCTTGCTGGAGGAGTTTTATTCAAGGCAAACTGTCAAGGGGTTCCCATTATAATCCAACCGCGTAAGGAATGCAAAATCCAGGAACATAACACCGATATGACAGAAACTAGGGCGGCAAGAGTGGAACAAAACACCAGGCATAAGGCCGAGCCTTCCACCCTTTACCAAGTATATAGATGCATTAATTAAATAAGAGATATTGTGATATCCCAAAAAGTAAACATGTTCCAACAAGGAACAATATCTCCATGTTCCAGCAAGGAACAAACTTCAAACTTCACCTGCAGCTAACAACGCTATAAGAGGGGCTGAGCAAAGCGGTAACATAGCCAAACAACGGTTTGCTAGGACAAGGTGGGTTAGAGGCTTGGTTCAACAATATGGGAGGCATGATAAGCAAGTGGTAGGTATCGCAGCATAGGCATAGCAAAAGATCGAGCAACTAGCAAGCAAAGATAGAAGTGATTTCGAGGGTATGATCATCTTGCCTGAAATCCCGCAAGGAAGAAGAACGAGTCCATGAAGAAGACAAACAGACGTAGACGAACAAATCCTCACAACACGATGTTACCGGATCCAACCCGAAGAAGCAAACACCGGAAAGAAGCACACAACATAGTAAACAACCAACACATGAACATGCTAGGATATGCGGGATGCGGTATGCGATGCATATGCATGATTTGCAAGGGAATGAATGAACCTGGCCTCAACATGGAAATCCAAGAGTTCCACTAGAAATAGGAGATGATTTCGGTTGAAATCGATATAAAGATCACCAGAATCGGATGCACGGTTTGGAAATGGCAAGCAAAACAAATATGGCACCGGTCTGCGATAAATAGCAAGTAGCCATCTAAATGCAACAGGTTAAACATGCTACAACACCCAAACATGGCAACAAAATACATGGCAGGGATCCACTCATAAATATTAACAAAAGATGAACACTGAGCTACGGACAATTCATCCATTAACAGGTTCAAACAAGCATGGCAAAAGAGCAAATGGTAAACAGATTCAGACTTTAGTGAAATTAACACAAGCCTGGAATTTCAGATTAGGTAGCACACTTTGAAGCATGAAAACTAGATGTTACAGGAACCTAGCATGGCAAAGCAAGGCATGGCATGGAGCTACTCAAAGAGCTTAACAAAAGTCCCTTAGTGACCTTGAGCCAAAAGGGATCAGAAAATACAATTGCAAGCATGTGAACATGGCAAAAACATAATCAGGTCACAGACTTAGAAAAACTGGAGCATGCGAATCAGATATCAAGTAGGCATGTTTACGATCTCGATGCACTCACTACAGAGCAAGGCATGATAATCTAAGCATACACCCATCAAGAATACACATTATACAAGCTAGACATGGCAAGAACAACAACATAGCATGGACGGATCAACTACAACTTCCTCGGCAAAATCGCTAACAAGTAGACAATCTGCCCAGATTCACGAACTAGCAAAAGTAGAGCTCGATTAACTCAAGCTAGGGTGCTCCATAATTGCAAACAAAGACACGGATGGATAGAGAACTACAAGATTAACAAATCATCCTTAATGATCATCCTCAAAAGAGGCACGGATCACTAGGAACAACATGAACATATGGCATATTGATAAAAACTGATCAAGGACTTAGAGAAATTTTAAGTCCCTGAAATCAGCATTAACGAATGCATCACTTTGCAAGCTTGTGCTAGTCACCCCACATATCACAAAAATACATGGATAGCACCTCTGGAAAGATGGCATGGCATATAACAAAACACATGTAGGGCTCAGGAGCATATCATGCACACATTAATCATGGCAAAAAAATGACAAATAGCTATTTGGTGCAGCAGATCTGACAATTAACTCAAATAGCTCTCTTCCAACAGCATTTCGGGCATCAAGATGAGCTCAAATGAAAATGATGCAATGAGATAAAATGATGTGCTCTCTGAGGCAAACATTTTGATATGCTACACGCATGAATTGGAGGCACGGATGATGAGTTATGACATGATGAACATGGGCATTTGAAACTGGAAATCTCGGGGACTTAGAGAAAAATATACCTCCGAGAACAGATCTAGGGTTTTTGCCCCGAGTGCACGCAGATCGAGGCGGAGCCGGACCTTCACCGGGGTTGGCGCCGGAGACAGGGGAGGCGATGGCCGGCTCGAGGTTGCCGCGGGGCGGCGATTACCGATGAGAAGCGGCGCGGCCGCCGGAGCACGGGCGGCGCACCGGGCTGAGCAGCTGGGTGGGGCGGCAGCGAGCCGTGCGGGGGCGCCGCGGTGATCTGCGCCGGCGATGGTGGCAGGCGTGCGCCGGCGAAGAGCATCGGCCGGTAGGAAGGAGCCGGGCGGCGGAAGGCGACCTGGCGGCGGGGACGGTTGGCGCTGACGAACCGGGCGCGATTGGCGGCGGCGGGCGCCCGACCGGGCCGGGAGGGCCGCGGCTGGGCCCGGCGGGCCTGGCGGGTGGTGCGGCGAAGTGGGGAGGCCAAGCGGATACGTGGCGGCGGCTGAGTGGGTGCGGGAGGCGGCGGCGCTGACATGTCGCGCTCCCATTGGCCGAGGCGACGTGACGGTGGGATGGACGCGTCCGCCGGCGGGCGGACATGTCCGGCGGCGCGAAGAGAGGTGAGATCTAGGGTTTGTCTGCGAGAATTTTCGGATGGGATCACATATATATAGGTAGAGGGAGCTAGGAGAGTCCAAATGAGATGCGGTTTTCGACCACGCGATCGTGATCGAACGACCGAGATGATGGAGGGGGTTTAGGTGGGTTTTGGGCCAGTTTGGAAGGATGTTGGGCTGCAACACACACGAGGCCTTCTCGGTCCCTTGGTTAACCGTTGGAGCATCAAACAAAGTCCAAATGGTACGAAACTTGACAGGCGGTCTAGCGGTAGTAAACCAAGGCCAGATGACAAGTCTCGGTCCAATCTGAAAACGTTTAGCACCCGCACACAAAAAGAGGTAGAAAGGGACACCAGGTGACATAGGAACACCGGATTGCAAAATGGACAACGGGGAAAATGCTTGGATGCATGAGACGAACACGTATGCAAATGAAATCCACATGATGACATGATATGAGATGCATGACACGCAAGCAATGACAAGGCAACAATAGTGAATAACTGGACGACACCTGGCACATCGGTCACGGGGCGTTACATGTTTTATCGATCGCAAGGAGCTAAGTTGTTTTCCAAAATCGATCTACGATCAGGATACCATCAGTTGAAGATTCGAGAACAGGATATACCTAAGACGGCTTTGACCACCAGGTATGGGCTGTACGAGTATACCGTTATGTCATTTGGCCTGACTAACGCACCTGCATATTTTATGAACATGATGAGCAAAGTGTTTATGGAGTTTTTGGATAAGTTCGTCATAGTGTTCATTGATGATATCCTAGTTTACTCGAAGGATGAAGAGGAGCATAAGGAGCATTTGTGTTTGGTACTTGGTAAGCTCAGAGAACATCAGTTATATGCCAAGTTTAGCAAATGTGAGTTTTGGTTGAAGGAAGTTGGATTCCTCGGACACGTTATATCTGGAGAAGGTATAGTAGTATATCCCACTAAGGTTGACACTGTGACAAATTGGGAAGCCCCAACAACAGTTGGAGAGATCCGGAGTTTTCTTGGACTTGCAGGATACTACCGGAGATTCATTGAAAATTTCTCAAAGATTGCGAAGCCTATGACGGAGTTGTTGAAGAAGGATACCAAGTTCATATGGACTGAGGAATGTGAGGCCAGTTTCCAGGAGTTGAAGAAACGCTTGGTTACATCACCAATGTTGATTTTGCCAGATCAGACCAAGGATTATGAGGTGTATTGCGATGCTTCACGTCGAGGACTTGGAGCAGTGCTTATGCAAGAAGGAAGAGTTGTTTCCTATGCCTCACGACAGCTTAAGCCTCATGAGTTGAATTATGCTACGCATGATTTGGAGTTAGCAGCCGTAGTGCATGCATTGAAGACTTGGAGACATTTTCTCATTGGAAACCATTGTGAGGTGTACATGGATACAAGAGTTTGAAGTACATTTTCACGCAGAAGGAGTTGAATCTCAGACAAAGGAGATGGTTGGAGGTCATCAAGGATTATGATATGAGATTGCATTATCATCCCGGGAAGGCTAACGTAGTAGCCGATGCGCTGAGTCGTAAAAGCCATGTCAACACCTTAATGATGGGAGATTTACCAAGAGAGTTAGCCGAAAATTTTCGTGAGCTATGTTTGGAGATAGTTCCGAGAGGCTATGTAGCAACATTGGAGATTCAGTGTACGTTGATGGATAAGATCAGAGAAGCCTAGAAGATTGACAAGGAGATTGCTTCTATTAAGGAGAAAATAAGCAAAGGAAAAGCTAAAGGATTTCGTGAGGATGAGCACTATACCTTATGGTGTGAAGACCGTGTTTATGTGCCTAATGATTCGGAGATCAGGAAGTTGATTCTGCAAGAGGCCCATGATTCACCATATTCGATTCACCCAAGGAATACCAAGATGTATTTGGATTTGAAGGATATTTTCTGGTGGACCGGAATGAAGAAGGATATTGCGGAGTATGTAGCCGTTTGTGATGTATGTCAAAGAGTAAAGGCAGAGCATCAGAAGCCAGCAGGATTGCTACAGCCATTGCCGATACCTGAATGGAAGTGGGATAAGCTAGGTATGGATTTCATTACAGGATTGCCCAGAACTCGTTCAGGCTATGACTCGATATGGGTTGTAGTCGATCGTTTGACAAATGTAGCTCATTTTATCCCAGTGAAGACTACCTATACTAGTGCCAAGTTGGCAAAGATATACATGACCAAAATCGTATGTCTGCATGGAGTTCCAAGGAGCATTGTATCAGATAGAGGAACCCAGTTTACCTCAAAGTTCTGGAAGCAGTTGCACGAAACTTTGGGTACCAGGCTAGAGTTTAGTACCGCTTTCCATCCGCAGACAGATGGGCAGACCGAGAGAGTCAATCAGATTTTGGAGGATATGCTGAAAGCTTGTGTGCTAGATTACGGATCTAGCTGGGACGAGAATTTGTCATACGTAGAGTTCTCCTATAACAATAGTTATCAATCCAGTTTGAATATGGCCCCTTTCGAAGCCTTGTACGGAAGGAGGTGCAGGACCCCGTTGTCGTGGGATGAAGTTGGAGACCTCCAGTTGTTTGGACCAGATCTGATTAAGGAGTCTGAACAGATGGTAAAATTGATTTGCGATAGGCTCAAGGTAGCCCAGTCCAGGCAGAAGAGCTACACAGATTCAAAACGCAAAGAGACAGTTTACGAAGTCAGAGACCGAGTTTATCTTCGAGTATCTCCACTTCGAGGAGTTAAGCGCTTTGGAGTTAAGGGAAAGTTAGCGCCACGTTTTGTAGGACCATACAAGGTTTTGGAGCGTATGGGAGAAGTAACTTATAAGTTGGAATTGCCTGAAGGATTGTCAGGAGTTCACGACGTGTTCTACGTTTCCCAATTAAAGAAGTGCCACGCAGAGATGGTTGATATACCGCTAAGAGATACAGTGCCGCTGGAAGTGATTTAGTTGGACAGTGATTTGACCTATGAAGAGAAACCAGTTAAAATTCTTGAGTATGCCATCCGAGTCACCCGCAGCAAGGTTATCAAGTTTTGCAAAGTTCAATGGAGCCACCACACGGAGGATGAAGCCACCTAGGAACGAGAGGAGGATCTGTTGAAGGACCACCCTCACCTATTTTCTAGCCAACCCGAATCTCGAGGGCGAGATTCATCTTAAGGGGGGTAGGTTTGTAACATCCCAAAATTTCAATTTGGAATGTTATACAATAGATCATCATTGCATATCATATTTATTGTATTTTGGTTGATCCTAGAAATTTCACACAACTTAAGGATCCTCGGAGAGAGTTGGGGATTTCGTTATTTTCATATTTGAGTTGTCTCAAATTTTGAAAATAGGATCATTTGATTTTATTTATTTTATCTTCAATTATTTCTATTATAAAAATTATGAGAGAGGGAATAAAATGACTTTCCCAAAATAAACAAATATTGAGGATTTAATAAAAAAATTGAATAAGATTTTATTTTGGTTTTATTTGCTAAAATTGCACATTTTCAAAAATTGCATCTAGGGCCAAGAAAATGTTCATCCTGTTCTAAATATTTTATTTAGACGGTGAAAATTTGTTTTGGCATTTTTAGAATTTTATTTATTTTTCTAGAATTTTTCTTTGTTGCAGCGTTATTGTTTTTTTAAAAAGAGACCCCGTGCCCGACTGGGCCAAGGGCCCAGCCAGGCCAGGCCGGCCCAGCCTACCACCGCCTCCCGCCCGGGTCGGGACCGGAGTCCCGACCGCCGCCGCCGCCGAGTCTGGGGAGGACACGCCTCCCGAGGCCGCCCCCTTCCCCAAGTCTGCCGGACCCCCCCTTTATAACCCCGCCGGACCCCCTAGAGCCGCACATCGCCGCCGCCTTCCCACGCCGCCCGCGCCGCCTGCCGCCGCCGCTCGGAGCCGCCGCCCCGTCGCCTCGCACCACCCGCCGCCGCCCGGAGCACCGCCGGAGCCTTGCCGAAGCCCCGAGCCGAGGTAGCCGCCACCCCGGTTTTCTGAGAAAAGTTGTTTCGGTTTTTTTAGAAAACCCTAGTTTTCGTTTTTTAAATAGATCGGTTTTTCTCCGGTTTATTTAATTAGTGAGCGTTCGCTCATTCATTCGTTTTAACGAACGCGTCCATCATTTAGTTCCAGTTAACGAACGTTCGTTCGTTAACCTGTTCGTCGTTTTTCTTTTTCTCAGATTAAATCCACGATTTTTCTGATCGCGATTCCTGATCTAATGTTCGTTTTAGTTTAACTTGTCGCTCATTTGTCGGAATCAGACGATTCAAGCGCCTGGAGTTTCATCTCGAAACCCTCTTTCCGTTTAACCAACTCAAACAAGTTTTGCCTCAGTAAAATTTGACCTAGATTCAGATTAGTAAATGGAGCTTGTTTCTTTTGCCGTTTGTCTTTCGTTGCTTCGTTCGATTGGGTTCTTTTTGCCAACCGAAGTTCTTAAGTTGAACTTTCTGGTTAGATATTTTATTTGAGTTTTACCTGTGCATTAGTTGAGTACTTATTGTATGCTTGCTTGTTTGCAATAGAGTACCCGGATTGTGCCGCTTGCTACTTCGAATCGCTAGGTTTCACGGATCATCAGCAAGGCAAGTAACACTTTGATCATTCCATCCTATTACCCAGTTTTTATTGCATTAGATCAATCCTCACACATTGCATGATTAGGATCTAATTAAATTGTGGGTCTAGGAGGTAGATGAGGTAGTACTTATTACCTGTTTATTATCAAACCTTTGGGAGTTACTTCTATGTTTGCTTATTATACCATGCTATGCCAGTAGACGTGGATTGGGTGAGTGAAATCCATGACAGATGTGAGATTGTTAAATTAATGGTTTATCTAAGGTGGCAACTTAAATACACATATGGGTGGATTGAGGCACCTGGGTATTCCAGCGATTGCCTGTTTTTCTTTATGGACCGCCACCCAGGCTCAAAGGGATCATGAGATTATTCATACTAGAAACTTCTGTGTACAGCCACAAGCTACTATGGGCTCTAGCATAGTTGACTAAGTCGTGTGAACTCTTACAGTGGTAGACTAGCAAATGTAGGGGATGTAGGTTGGTACTGTCTACCCGTTCGTAAGGTGCTAGCGCTTCTGAAAGACTATGTCTCGGTCATCCGTTTCTCAAACACCATGTAGTGCGAGAATCCTAACGGAGGAGATCGAGTCTTGTGGGGAAAAGTGCGCAAACCTCTGAAGAGTGTATAAACTAATCATGGTTAGCCGTGTCCCCGGTTATGGACAACTTCAGTATCTAGTACTTGGATTATCATGTGAATCTCATCATGTTACATTAATTAATTTTGTTGGGTTTTAATGGTGCTCCTTAATTGGGATTGATAATGCTGTCAACCATTCTCAATGTTTAACAACTACCATGATAGTTAAATAAAATTTATTCCTTTTGTCGTGGAATTGTCACGGCAGATGTCCTAGAGCAAGGACTTAGTCGTAGGGCCATCACACTAGGAAGCTTAAAGGGGTTAATCGGGACAAAGGACACGAGAGGGTTTTATACTAGTTCGACCCCTTACGATGAAGGTAAAAGCCTACGTCTAGTTGGGATTGGTATTGCTGAGGTTTCGATCTCCAAGAGGCTCAACTCGCCGGCTTGGTTATCGACTTGGTTGTTTCGTGCCTAAGCCGCCACCGGGTCGTCCCCTTATATACATGGGTTGATGCCTGGTGGCCTACAGAGTCCCGGCCGGCTCATAATCGTGTCCGTCTTGGTGAGTTCCTTTACATGCCTTTCTTTACAAGTCTTACCGCCCATATGGCGGTTTACAATAACGGGCCTTAAGCCGGCCCGAGGCCTTTGGGCTTTCTATATGTTTAATAAACTATCATCTTGACTGTATATTGGGCTTATTATGTAACCCACCATTTGGGCTGACCCGGCCCCTCCTGGGCGGGTCATATTGGTAGTAATATCCCCAACACCTTTGCAGTAGGGAAAAATTAGCTTTACGCAAAACTGTAACCATAGAGCTTTCCACCAACCAAACATGCATGTAGTATAGCATTATTCTTTTATTGCTCTCTATGTGTTTCATTGCGAGCATATTCCATGTGCTGACCCGTTTCGGGCTGCAACATTCATGTTGCAGACTTTTCAGACGACGAGTAAGGTGCCTTTTAGGTCGTGGTTCTATACTTAGTGATGCCGTTGGAGTTGATGGACTCACTTATCTTCCAAGCCTTCCGCTGTTATCGTTATTAGATGGCCTTAAGCCATATTTATTGTAATAAGTTCTCTTTTGAGATACTCGATGTAATAAGTGTGTGATTTCTACTCTGTTATAAATCCTTCAAGTACTGTGTGGTGTCAGCATTACTGATCCAGGGATGACACCTGAGCACAGAGATTGGATCGTTTGAGGTCTGGTTGCTACATGAAAGCTTCGATTTCTGTTGGGGTAAGAAGATTGTGATCCAGTTGAAGGGTGTCTTTTGTTGCCGGAACTTGGTCCTCCATGGCCTTCTTGATCCCTTCATCCTTGTTGATCTCCATGGGTTCTTCTCTCTTAAGCTCTATCTTCATTAGCCAAGCATCGTTGCCCTCATGGTTGGAGGAGGAGGGAGATGACATAGTGCCTGGCCTTGACAACCCTGACAGAAAATAGCTCGAAACAAAGACAAGAGATTTTTGCATGATACGGGAGTCAAAACCCCTGGGAGGTTATATAATGAATTTTACCGACCAAAATACGTGTCGTGTACAAAATCTTAAACGAGAGTTGTATAGCAATACATAATCACCTACATTAAACTCACGCTTTTGTATCCTTTTGTCATGCCATCTTTTAACTTTTTCTTTAAACAACTTGGCATTTTCGTAGGCTTGGGTTCTCCATTCATCAAGTGAGCTAATACCAAATAACCTCTTCTCACCGGCAAGTTTAAAATCATAATTAAGTTCTTTAATAGCCCAATAAGCCTTGTGTTTTTGTTCGGGAGGTAAGTGACATGCTTTTCCATAGACCATTTTATACAGAGACATACCCATAGGATTTTTATATGCAGTTCTATAGGCCCATAATGCATCATCAAGTTTCTTGGACCAATTCTTTCTAGACCTATTAACAGTCTTTTGCAAAATTAATTTGAGTTCTCTATTACTCAATTCTACTTGACCACTAGACTGAGGGTGATAAGGAGATGCAATTCTATGATTAACATCATATTTAGCAAGCATTTTACGGAAAGCACCATGAATAAAATGTGAACCACCATCAGTCATTAAATATGCCAAATCTTAGAAAAACAACTTCTTTAAGCATTTTAATAGAAGTGTTATGATCAGCACTACTAGTTGGAATAGCTTCTACCCACTTAGTAACGTAATCAACAACAACTAAAATATGTGTATAACCATTAGAGGAAGGAAAAGGTCCCATATAGTCAAAGCCCCAAACATCAAATGGTTTAATAACAAGTGAATAATTCATAGGCATTTCTTGACGTCTACTAATATTACCAATTCTTTGACATTCATCACAAGATAAGACAAACTTACGGGCATCCTTGAAGATAGTAGGCCAATAAAAACCATATTGCAGTACCTTATGTGCAGTTCTATCTCCAGCATGGTGTCCTCCATAAGCTTCGGAGTGACACTTGCATAGGATCTATTCCTGTTCATGCTCAGGTACACAATGTCTGTCGGTGTCAAAAATGGCGGATCTCGGGTAGGGGGTCCCGAACTGTGCGTCTAAGGCGGATGGTAACAGGAGGCAGGGGACACGATGTTTTACCCAGGTTCGGGCCCTCTTGATGGAGGTAAAACCCCACGTCCTGCTTGATTAATATTGATTATATGGGCAGTACAAGAGTAGATCTACCACGAGATCAGAGAGGCTAAACCCTAGAAGCTAGACTATGGTATGATTGTATGTTGTCCTACGGACTAAATCCCTCCGGTTTATATAGACACCGGAGGGGGCTAGGGTTACACAAGGTCGGTTACAAAGGAGGAGATACACATATCCGTATTGCCTAGCTTGCCTTCCACGCCAAGTAGAGTCCCATCCGGACACGAGACGAAGTCTCCAATCTTGTATCTTCATAGTCTAACAGTCCGGCCAATGGATATAGTCCGTGTCCGAAGACCCCCTAATCCAGGACTCCCTCAGTAGCCCCTGAACCAGGATTTCAATGACGATGAGTCCGGCGCGCAGTATTGTCTTCGGCATTGCAAGGCGGGTTCCTCCTCCGAATACACCACGGAAGAATCTGAATTCAAGGATAGTGTCCGACCCTGCAAAATAAGTTCCACATACCACCGTAGAGAGAATAGTATTTCCACAAATCTAATTTGCTGACTTGTTTTGGCAAGACGACAATGTCACGGCCCGGTGATTATTCGAACCGTTTCCTTTAACTAGCCCCGCACATAACGCGAGGCAGTTTTTTGACACGTCTTGTCAAAGCAGAGATCGTGTCCCCTTATCACGGGATTCTCATCAATACGGGTGTGGGTAGCCCAACCGCGCCATCAATTACGGCGCTTGGGGGACGAGCGAGTTTTACCAGGCTAGTGGGGATGCATAGTTTCATCCGCCCATATAAAGGGATAATGATTTACCTTTTCATCCACGCCTTCTTCCTCCTTTGCTCATCCACCTTCGCATACTCGAGCCCCAGCGCCTAAGTTCGCATTCCCCACCTCGACCTTCTCCAACCATGTCCGGAGAGGGAGGCAGGTGGATGGTCTCCTCCGTCACAGAGGGACACGTCAAGAAGCTAAGGAGAGCCGGATACTTGCCCGACGACATCGCGCACCAGCTCCCAGAGGAGGGGCAGCTCATCCCCACCCCCAGGCCCCATGAGAGGGTGGTGTTCCTTACCCATTTCCTCCGCGGACTAGGATTTCCTCTCCACCCATTTGTCCGGGGGCTCATGTTCTACTACGGCCTGTATTTCCACGATCTGGCCCCGAACTTCATCCTCAACATCTCAGCGTTCATCGTCGTGTGCGAGGCCTTCCTCCGCATCAAGCCCCACTTCGGCTTATGGCTGAAGACTTTCAATGTCAAGCCGAAGGTAGTGAGTGGCCGCTAGGCGGAGTGCGGAGGCGCCATGGTGGGCAAGATGCCCAACATCACATGGCTCGAGGGATCCTTCATGGAGACAATAAGGGGTGGCAGTCGGGGTGGTTCTACATCACCGAGCCGTGTGACCCTACATGGGTAGCGGCCCCCGAATTTCAATCTGGCTTCCCCACATGGCTCACCTCCTAGCGAGAGAAGGGCCTGTCCTGGGGTAGTTCGGGAGAGCTGACCGGACTCCAAACATGTATTCAAAACATGGTCAACAAGAAGCTCAAACTCGTCAGCGTAGTCCAGGTCATGCTCATCCGCCGGATCCTCCCGCGCCAACAACGGGCCTTCAACTTATGGGAGTTCGACCCGGCGCAGCATCGAACTCTGAACAGGCTCTTCGACACAACTCACGAAGATGCCTGGAGGGTGCTGTTCAAGAGCACCGAGGTCCCCCTCCCACTACTGAGGATCGCGGATTCAGCGCGAAGTGCCAAGCCAGTGCGGTAAGCTGCTTTACCTCTTACAGGATACTTGTTTTTCATAGCTTGACTCCATGCGGGATCTAAACTCCCGTACCTTTGACAGGACTGGCAGGAGACGGCTGGACAGGTCGACTGTCCGGCTCCTTTGCCCGAAGGCCCAGCAAACGCTCTTCTGACAAAGATGCTGACCTCGGCTCCTTATACGGTGCCGAAGAATACCAAGAAGGCCAAGGGAACCCAAAAGAGTTCCCGGCGCCAGGCGTCATCGGACTCACCGTCCGAGGACTCTACGGCACAGTCCTCCCCTGAAGACGAGGAGGCAGAAGAAGATGCTCCCCCTCCAGACGGGGGAGACAAGAAAAGGAAGGCTGCCCCAATTGGGGAGGCTGAAGGGTCCAAGAAGGGGAGAACTCTCCTTCCGGACAGCTCTACCACCGTCGCCGATGGCGAAGACGAGTGGCTGCCCAGGGCCAAGCCCCTGGGGAAGTCGTAAGTGTTCGGATACCAGAGTAACTCATAGCATTCCTTTGTCACACTACTTCACCTAATGCCGAAATATGATTATGCAGGCCGCCTCGAGCCCGTATCGATGTATCATCGGATGGCTCCCTGGGCTCGTCGGACATGGATAGTGATCCGGTTCGGACCGCCACCTCCCCTCATCCTGCAGACGATGCCAAGGTGTTGTCTCATGAGGCACCGGGTCGAGGGGAGACGGTCCCGGAGGCGCCTCAAAGCGGCCTCTCGGACTCCGGGAGCAGAGGGGACAATGCCCCTAAGGGCTCCGAGTTCGGCCCTCAGCCGAACACCGCGCCGGAACCTCTAGTGGTTCCAGACTCGGGCAGGCGGCCTCCTTCTAAGAGGGGTAAGACGCCTGCACTGGTGACCTCTGTCCATCCAGAGGCGCCGGACAATATGCTGGAAGCGCTTCACAGCGCTTCGCAGGAGTCTAATATGAGTATGTCAATATGCATATGCAGGCTTCGTTGCTGGCGTCCGCCGCACTGACTGCGGAGGTCGCCGTACTAAAGCAGGACCTTAAAGGGTCCCAGGACGAGCTCGGCCTTGCCAAGAGGCAGCTCGAGGAGAACAAAGGTAAGTAGTACCTAGTCTATGGATATGTATAAAAATAATGCGATTGCAAAATGACAGGATCATCATGAATTTGCCAGGGCCACGACCGAAGTGGCGACCCTAAAGCAAGTGCTGTCCAAGGCCGAAGATAAAGCGGCCAAGGAGCGCATCGAGCGAGAAAAGCAAGAGGCTCGGGTGGGCGAGGTGCAGCAAGAGCTCCAGGCTCTCGTGACGAAGCATGAGGCATTGGAGCTTGACTCGAAGACGCGGGAGTCTGAGCTTGCCGAGGCCCTCGAGAGCGCAAAGAGTGCCAAGGCCGAAGCCCAAAAGGCCCTCCAGGAGATCGACGCAATGAAGAAGATAGCGGCGGGTAAGGCATTCTATATGCAAAGCAAGCATGTAAAAGTAAATTACCGATTACTTACCCGAATCTGGAGCTCTCCAGGAGCATACGCAGATTTGCCCCACAGCGTGCCCGATGCCGCACAATTTTACCAGGCCGAGGATGGAAGCTCAACAGAGAAGCTGTTCTGGTCTCAGTATACTGAGGCCGAACACCCAGTGCCAATGAGCGACCAGCTGAAGCAGATGGTCGAGCTACATAAGGCGGCCGAACAGGCCATGAAGGGCTTTATAGTCCGGCTTTGGCCTGGCGACGCCCTTCCGAACAGCTTCTTCGGCCTGGTGAGGCAGCTTGTGGATGCCTGCCCGCGGCTGGAGGTCGTCAAGCGATCCGTCTGCATTGAAGGTGTACGCCGGGCTTTCGCCCGTGTGAAATTGCAATGGGTCAAGCTAGACGCCGTGAAGCTGGTCAAGGAAGGGCCGCCGGAGGGCAAGGAGCATCGCCACCCCGAGATGTACTACGAGGGTGTTCTGCCGGGTGCCCGTCTCATAGCGGACAAGTGCACAAAAGATGTAATATTTGAGTAAAACTTGCTCGTGTGATCCTGTATTTATGAAAACTTGTTTCATATGCGCTATGCAACGCTTGTTTGAATTTAAAATATTACCTTCTGTTTGGATGTTTATCCAATCTGAGAGATGGCTAGTCCTCGACTTCTGCCCCCATGCCGCGAGTGCTGGGGTGTTCGGGATAAACCTAAGCACTCTTGTTCCCATTTTTGGGTCCTTCGAGGGAGGTGCTCAGCACAACGAACAAGGCAACCGGACTAATAATGCTCACTCTCACTTAGCCATATAATTCTTTAATTTTAAATTTCGGCGAAGCCCCTGGTATTCAGAAGGCCGAATTCGGGGCGCGATACACGCCTTTAAGCCGGACAGGGCCGGCCCTTCGCTCTAAGCGGCATAAGTCTTTAGGGACTCGAAACCTCGCCGAACAGCGACCAGTCTCTCACCTTATCATGACAGTCAGTTTTAGCTTTCTCTACTGAGGTGCTTAACCCAGCAGAACCGGGGCACAATCGCAGTAGTTCTCCTAGCGCTACCTTAGCTGATAGAGAGGAACGTAAGGTACCAAAACATAGGAGCCGGGCAAACCCAACATTTGACCAAAGACATGATTCGGAGCTGATGCATATAATGCTATAAGTTCGGGGTGCCACACTTGTGAAAGTGTTCGGGCTTTTCACACCATATTGTGGGGTACGTAAGCCCCTGGTGTATTGGCCGTACCAAAGTGTACGGTTGCAAGGTGTCATTAATGAACACACACATATATATATATAACATGAACGCAATAATAGTCGTAATGTTATGCATTGTTTATTCAAAGAGGTGCGTTAAAGCAGAATGATACAGATAGTGCGATAAGCAAAGAGTAGGACTATGTCCCTTCCAAGGGCAAGCTGAGGAATAGTATTAAATCAAATATTTCGCTCGTTACTGTAATCCACCTGGGAATTCCATGGTGTGACGTAGCTTTCTGCCTCCTTGGTTGCTGCATCATGTGTTTGGCAATAGTGCTGCCGGACAGGGTTTCCAGAGATTAATGTCCTGAAAAAGAGAAAAATAACTAAGTAGGAAGCCCTAGTGCGGTTTAAGCCGCGTCTTGGGGCGTGCCGCAGTTGTGCCCCCCTCCCCACCTGTGCCCATGGTATTTTTAATGCGTAATTATGTATGCGTGGCACGAGTTTCGCCGCTTTGCTGGGACTGGGGTGGGGGCCGCATTGCTACGCGAGTTCAGATCACGCTAGGCGGTCTAGTTGTCGATTGCTCCGAGCACGCTTGAAGGTGTTCGGGTCTTGAAACGCCGAACCGGTGGATTGCCTTGAGAGGCTGCTTTGCGCTTCTGCTGCGAGGGACGCAATGTGCTCCTCCGTTCGAAGAGAGCGCTCTGTGTTTCCATTGACTGTAATAACCCCACAAGGTCCTGGCATCTTGAGCTTGAGGTATGCATAATGCGGTACCAGATTGAATCTCGCAGTGCATGATAACCACTGCGGAACGTGACTATATCAAAGATTAACTCTTCGCTTCGGAAGTTATCCGGGGATCCGAAGACCACTTCCAGTGTAATTGAGCCTGTGCAATGGGCCTCTACGCCTGGAATAACGCCTTTAAAGATCGTTTTTGTGGGTTTGATCCTTGAGGGGTCGATACCCATTTTGCGCATTGTGTCCTGATAAAGCAGGTTCAGGCTGCTGCCGCCATCCATAAGGACTCGAGTGAGGTGAAATCCGTTAATGATTGGGTCTAGAACCAGTGCAACGAATCCGGCATGACAGATACTAGTGGGGTGGTCCCTGCGATTGAAAGTCATCGGATAGGAGGACCATGGGTTGAACTTTGGGGCGACTGGCTCCAACGCATATACGTCCCTGAGCGCACGCTTCCGCTCCCTCTTGGGGATGTGGGTTGCGTATATCATGTTCACCATCCGCACTTGTGGGGGAAACCTTTTCTGTCCTCCGGTGTGTGGCTGCCGGGGCTCCTCCTCGTCATTGCTATGTGACCCCTTATCCTTGTTTTCGGCAATTAACTTGCCAGCCTGCTTGAACACCCAACAATCCCTGTTGGTGTGATTGGCTGGCTTGTCTGGGGTGCCATGTATTTGACACGAGCGATCAAGTATGCGGTCCAAACTGGATGGGCCCGGCGTACTTTGTTTAAATGGCTTTTTCCGCTGACCGGGTTTAGAGACTTTGAATCCAGCATTGACTGCCGTATCCTCAGTATTATCGCTGTTAATGCGGCGCTTATGTTTGTTGGGACGGGACCTGCTATTGCCATCCTTGGTATCCGAGGTACCATGGTTCTTTGACATATTGTTGCTGCGAGCCAGCCAGCTATCTTCTCCCGCACAAAAGCGGGTCATGAGTGTTGTGAGGGCTGCCATAGATTTTGGCTTTTCCTGACCAAGGTGCCGGGCTAGCCACTCATCGCGGATGTTATGTTTGAAAGCCGCTAGGGCCTCTGCATTCAGACAGTCGACGATTTGATTTTTCTTTGTTAGGAACCGAGTCCAGAATTGCCTGGATGATTCTTCTGGCTGCTGAATTATGTGGCTCAAGTCATCGACATCTGGTGGTCACACATAAGTGCCCTGAAAGTTGTCGAGGAATGCAGCCTCCAGATCTTCCCAACAGCTAATGGACTCTGCTGGCAAGCTGTTAAGCCAATGCCGCGCTGGTCCTTTGAGCTTTAGTGGGAGGTATTTGATGGCGTGTAAGTCATCACCGCGGGCCATGTGGATGTGGAGGAGGAAATCCTCGATCCATACCACAGGATCTGTTGTGCCGTCATATGATTCAATATTTACAGGTTTGAAACCTTCTGGGATTTGATGATCCGTTACTTCGTCTGTGAAGCATAAGGGGTATGTGGCGCCTCTGTATTGGGCTATATCCCGATGTAGCTCAAATGGGTCTTGCCCGCTGTGTTCGGCCCGGCCGGATTTACTTTTACTGTATCCGGCGTGACGTTTATTGTCTCGCATAGTGGCGCGCCCTCGTGATCTTGCATGGTTTGCTTTGTCCTCCAATACGTCTTGCAGGTCTGGCGTGTTTCCCCATGCTTTTTTATTTGAATGGCGTCGGGGTGTGGGGTGAGCTTTTGGCTGGAATGCCTCTCTATCACGGCCACGAGGTGGACGATCAGCCGCATCATACGCTTCTTCCTCCAGTCGAGGTAGCAGCCTGCATTTTGGGTAACTCTTGGAGGGGTGCTCGAGTTTATATTCCTCGGCCGCGAGGACTTCAGTCCATCTGTCAGCTAGCAGATCTTGATCAGCTTGAAGCTGTTGTTGCTTTTTCTTAAGGCTATTTGCCGTGGCCATAAGCCGGCGCTTGAAGCGCTCTTGTTCGACGGGATCCTCTGGCACGACGAATTCGTCATCGCCGAGGCTTGCCTCGTCTTCGGAGGGGGGCATGCAATTATCATCCTCCGCCTCTCCGTCTGCTGCTCTCTCAGGAGGGCTAGCTCCTCCGTCCTCCTGCTCTAAATCTTGCTGGAGGGGGCTGTAGTTGTCTTCGGCACTATCCGGAGTGTTATTACCTCCTGTGCGGGTATCACCACTTTTGCTTTGGCGGGACTTAGAGTAGCGCCGCTGACGTCGGCGCTTGGGTTGCTTCTTGGAGGGGTCATCCTCCGCTATCTCGTCGCCATTGCCTTCTTTGGGTGTATCCACCATGTATATATCTTATGATGAGGTGGCTGTCCAGTGCCCTGTGGGCAGTGGTTCCTCTTCGTCTCCCGCATCATCGTCCATACCGTCGATGTCTTCGGAGTTGAAGTCGAGCATGTCGGTTAAGTCATCGATAGTGGCTACTAAGTGGGTGGTGGGTGGGCCGCGAATTTCTTCGTCGTCCGCATCCCAGTCCTGCCGGACATAGTTCGGCCAGGATCCTCCTGACAAGGAGAGAGACCTTAATGAGTTCAGTATGTCGCCAAAGGGCGAGTGCTGAAAAATATCCGTGGAGGTAAACTCCATGATCGGCACCCAATCGGATTCGATAGGAACGGGCGCAGGCGGTTCGGAGTCCGTGGCCGGAGAAGGATCCTACAGTTTAACAACACGGCTCTCGTGCAAGGTAAGGTCTATGTTTGGCTCGATCGCCGCTGAGGGTAAGGCCTCCGTGGCGGGGTCCATCCACCTGTCCATGGATGGCGCAACTGGCTCTGAATTGAGGGTCGGAGCGGCTGCATGTGCGATCTCCCGAACACTGTCCGATGGTAGAGCTAAATCGTGCTCATCGTGACCACGTGACGCACAAGGCAGAGGCTCGAATCCGTCAAAGATCAAGTCTCCACGGATGTCGGCCGTGTAGTTTAAGCTTCCAAACCTAACCTGGTGGCCAGGGGCGTAACTTTCAATCTGCTCTAGATGGCCAAGCGAATTGGACCGCAGGGCAAAGCCACCAAACACGAAGATCTATCTGGGGAGAAAAGTCTCACCCTGGACTGCATCACCATCATTGATAGTAGGAGCCATCAAGCCTAACGGCGACGACATAGAGGAACTCTCAATGAAAGCACCAATGTCGGTGTCAAAACCGGCGGATCTCGGGTAGGGGGTCCCGAACTGTGCGTCTAAGGCGGATGGTAATAGGAGGCAGGGGACACGATGTTTTACCCAGGTTCGGGCCCTCTTGATGGAGGTAAAACCCTACGTCCTGCTTGATTAATATTGATGATATGGGTAGTACAAGAGTAGATCTACCACGAGATCGGAGAGGCTAAACCATAGAAGCTAGACTATGGTATGATTGTATATTGTCCTATGGACTAAATCCCTCCGATTTATATAGACACTAGAGGGGGCTAGGGTTACACAAGGTCGGTTACAAAGGAGGAGATACACATATCCGTATTTCCTAGCTTGCCTTCCACGCCAAGTAGAGTCTCATTCGGACATGAGACGAAGTCTTCAATCTTGTATCTTCATAGTCTAACCGTCCGACCAATGGATATAGTCCGGCTGTCCGGAGAGCCCCTAATCCAGGACTCCCTCAACGTCTAATAACACCATCTACTCCTTCTTTATAAAGATGTGGGTCATCCCAAAAGTAATGCCTCAAATCATAGAAGAACTTTTTCTTTTGCTGGTATGTGAAACTAGGTGGTATAAACTTAGCAACAATGTAATTAGCATAATCAGCATACCATGGAGCAGTATGAGAAGCATTTATGACATTTAATTGCTCATCAAGAAAGCTATCATCAATAGGTAGTGGGTCATCAAGCACATTTTCTAACCTAGACAAGTAGTGTCCAACGGGGTTCTCAGCTCCTTTTCTATCAACAATATGCAAATCAAATTCTTGTAGCAAGAGAACCCATCTAATAAGTCTAGGTTTAGCATCTTTCTTTTCCATAAGATATTTAATAGCAGCATGATCAGTGTGAATAGTTACTTTAGAATCAACAATATAAGGTCTAAACTTATCACAAGCAAATACAACTGCTAAGAATTCTTTTTCAATAGTAACATAATTTCTTTGAGCATTGTCTAGAGTTTTACTAGCATATTGAATAACATTTAGTTTCTTATCAACTCTTTGTCCTAGAACAGCACCTACAGCATAATCACTGGCATCACACATAATTTCAAAGGGTAAATTCCAATCAGGTGGCTGAACAATAGGCGCAGAGATCAATGCTTTCTTAAGTATTTCAAATGCTTCTACACAATCATCATCAAAGACAAATGGTATATCTTTTTGTAATAAATTAGTCAGAGGCCGAGAGATTTTTGAGAAGTCCTTAATGAACCTCCTATAAAAACCGGCATGACCAAGGAAACTTCTTATACCTTTGATGTCCTTGGGACATGGCATCTTTTCAATAGCATCAACCTTGGCTTTATCAACTTCAGTACCTCTTTCAGACACTTTATGCCCCAATACAATACCTTCATTAACCATAAAGTGGCACTTTTCCCAATTCAAGACAAGATTAGTTTCTTCACATCTCTGCAAAACTCGATCAAGGTTGCTCAAGCTATCATCAAAAGAAGATCCATAGATGGAAACGTCGTCCATGAAAACCTCACAAATCTTTTCACAAAAGTCAGAGAATATAGCCATCATGCATCTTTGAAAGGTAGCAGGTGCATTACATAAACCAAAAGGCATACGTCTATAAGCAAAAGTACCAAAAGGGCATGTAAAAGTAGTCTTTGATTGATCTTTGGCTGTCACAGGTATTTGAGAGAAACCAGAATAACCATCTAGAAAGCAAAAGTGTGTATGTTTGGACAATCTTTCTAGCATTTGATCAATAAAAGATAAGGGGTAATGATCCTTTTTAGTAGCCTTATTTAATTTGGGGAAATCAATTACCATCCTATAACCTGTAATAATTCTTTGAGGAATCAATTCATCTTTATCATTAGGTACAACAGTAATACCTCCCTTCTTAGGGACACAATGGGCAGGGCTTACCCACTGACTATCAGCAACGAGATAAATTATACCTGCTTCAAGGAGCTTTCTTACCACTTCTTTCATTTTAGGATTCAGCCGGCGTTGATGATCACGAACTGGTTTAGCATCTTCTCCCTGTCGGTGTCAAAACCAGCAGATCTCAGGTAGGGGGCCCCGAACTGTGCGTCTAGGCCGGATGGTAACAGGAGATAGGGGACACTTTGTTTTACCCAGGTTCGGGCCCTCTCTATGGAGGTAATACCCTACTCCTGCTTGATTAATATTGATGATATGGGTAGTACAAGAGTAGATCTACCACGAGATCAAGGAGGCTAAACCCTAGAAGCTAGCCTATGGTATGATTGTTGTGTATGGAGTTGATTGCCTACAGACTACAACCCTCCGGTTTATATAGACACCGGATAGGGTTAGGGTTACACAGAGTCGGTTACAATGGTAGGAGATCTTGAATATCCGCATAGCCAAGCTTGCCTTCCACGCCAAGGAAAGTCCTATCCGGACACGGGACGAAGTCTTCAATCTTGTATCTTCATAGTCCAGGAGTCCGGCTGAAGGTATAGTCCGGCTACCCGAACACCCCCTAATCCAGGACTCCCTCAGTAGCCCCTGAACCAGGCTTCAATGACGACGAGTCCGGCGCGCAAATTGTCTTCGGCATTGCAAGGCGGGTTCCTCCTCCAAGTCCTTCATAGAAGATTTGTAAACACCAAGAGCAGTGTCCGGTTCTGCAAAATAAGTTTCCACATATTGCCATAGAGAGAATAATGTTGACACAAATCAAATCTGGTGACGTATTCTATAGTGCGCTATCATACTACGGCCAAGTCCTTTACTCGAATCGTTTTTACTTTTCCACCTCAGCATGTTTTGCGAGGCGGTTTCCTTGGCACGTCTTGTAAAAGCAGAGATCGCGTGCCCTTTTTACGGGTTTCTCATCAATACGGACGTGGGTAACCCTAACCGCACCATTTACCACGACGCTTGGGAGGCAAGTGAGTTTTATTAGGCAGGTGGGGACGCACAACCGCATCCGCCCATATAAGGGGATAAGGATCCACCTTTTTTACCTACGCCTTCTTCCTCCTTTGCCTATCCATCTCATGCGCACTCGAGCTCCAGCGCCCAAGCCCGCACTTCCCACCTCAACCTTCTCCAGCGATGTCCGGAGCGGGAGGCAAGTGGAAGGTCTCCTCCGTCACGGAGGGCGACATAAAAAAGCTTAGGAAGGCCGGATACTTGTCCAAAGACATCGCGCACCGGCTTCCCGAGGAGGGGCAGCTTGTCCCCACCCCAAGGCCCCATGAGAGGGTAGTATTCCTTCCCCACTTCCTCCGCGGGCTGGGTTTTCCACTTCACCCATTCGTCTGGGGGCTCATGTTCTACCACGGCCTGGATTTTCACGATCTGGCCCCGAACTTCATCCTCAACATCTCGGCGTTTATCGTCGTGTGCGAGGCTTTCCTCCACGTCCGCCCCCATTTCGGCCTCTGGCTCAAGACCTTCAATGTCAAGCCCAAGGTGGTGCGCGGCAACCAGGCGGAGTGCGGAGGCGCCATGGCGGGCAAGATTGCCAACGTCCTGTGGTTTGAGGGCTCCTTCGTAGAGA
Source organism: Triticum aestivum (assembly GCF_018294505.1). Taxonomy (NCBI): domain Eukaryota; kingdom Viridiplantae; phylum Streptophyta; class Magnoliopsida; order Poales; family Poaceae; genus Triticum; species Triticum aestivum. Next base: position 365,210,096 of record NC_057794.1, read on the forward strand.
CCCTAAAGGGGTGGCAAGCCGGGTGGTTTTACATCACCGAGCCACGCGATCCGAAATGGATCGCAGCCCCCGAGTTCCGATCCGGACCCCCCACGCGGCTCATGTCCTGGAAAGAGACGGGCTTATCGTGGGGTAACGAGAAAGAGGTGACCGGACTGAAGACATGCATCCAGTCCCTGAAAAAAAAACAAGTCAATCAGGCTTGTAAATGTAGTCCAGGTCATGCTCGTTCGCCAAATCCTCCCGTGTCAACAACGGGACTTTACTTTGTGGGAGTTCGACCCGGCACGACACCGAACCCTTAACAGGCTCTTCGACACGATGTATAAAGACGTCTGGAAGGCGCTAATCAAAGGTGCCGAGGCTCCCGCATCCGCTTCCGAGGACCGCGGATACAGCTCGCAGCGTCACGCTAGCGAGGTAAGCTATTTTCACCTTTTACAGGATGTTCAGCTTTTTTCATAGTTTAACTCTATGCGGGATCTAAACTCCCTTACCTTTGACAGGCTTGGCGGGCGGTATCCGGACCGATTAACTGTCCGGCTCCGCTGCCCGAAGACCCAGCCCTAGCTCTACTAGTGAAGCTGCTGGCTCCGGCGCCTTATGTGGTGCCGGAAAAGAAGGCCAAGAAGAAGAAGACCACGGGGACTCGAAAGAGTACCCGCAACATGGTGTTGTCAGACTCGTCATCCGACGAGTCCGAGACGCCCTCCTCCCGTGAAAATGAGGAGGAGGAAGAAGAAAGCTCTCCCCCCCCCGGCGGAGGGAGGAAAGAAAAGGAAGGCCGCCCCAAGGGGGAAGGCCGAAGGGCCCAAGAAGAGGAAGACCCCTCCGCCGGACTATGCCCCTGACGCCGACGAGGACAAAGAGGAGTGGCCGGACAGGGCCAGGTGTCCGGCGAAATCGTAAGTATTCGGATACCAGAGTAACTCATGATATTCCTTTTGTTGCACAGCTTTCCCTAATGTCGAATATAATCATGCAGCCCGCCCCGGGCCAAACTCAACGAGTTGTCGAGCGGCTCCCTGGATTCATCGGACGTGAACTCAGTTCCGCCTGTTGTCTCCCCCCGTACTGCGGATGACGCCAAAGTGGTGTCGCAACGAGCTCCGGGGCAGGAGGAGGTGGTCCTGGAGGAGCCGCGAGGCGACCTCCCGGACTCCAGGAGTAAAGGGGACAAGACCCCCTAGGGCTCCAAGTCCGGCTTTGAGCCGGACACCGTGCCGGAATCTTCAACGATTCCGGACCGCGGCAGGCAAACTCCTTCCAAGAGGAGCAAGCCTTCTGAGCCGGCAGCCTCCGTCCAACCGGAGGTGCCGGATAATCTATTGGAGGTGCTTGAAGGCGCCTCCATCGACGAGGAGCACCGTACTATTATGAGTATGGTGATCCAGAAGGTTCAGTCCGCCAAGAGCGGACTGAGTGAAGCTTGTGCTAGCCTCCTAAAAGGCTTTGAGGTAAGTAAAAATATGTAAAAATATTACCGCATAGACAGTAGCCCCTGATGCTCTGTTTGGCGTTCGGAAAGAAAAGCCGAATAGAGGATCTAGTAAATTTCGCAGGAGTCTAACAAAAAGAGTCAATATGAGTATGCAGGCTTCGCTGCTATCCACCGCCGCACTGACTACGGAGGTGGGTGTCCTGAAACAGGAACTCGGGCGGACCGAGCAAGAGCTCGGCCTTGCCAAGCGGCAGCTCGAGGAGAAAGAAGGTAAGAAATACCTTACTGAAAAGGGTGCCTATAGAGAGGCATGATTGCAAAAAATAACAGGATTGTACTGCTTATTGTAGGGGCCACGACTGAGGTGGCGACCCTCAAGCAGGCGCTATCTGAGGCCGAAAAGAAAACGGCCGCGGAGCGCACCGAGCGAGAGAAACTTGGGTCTCAGGTCGGCAAGGTGCAGCAAGAGCTTCAGCCTCTCATGAACAAACATGAGAGTTTGGAGCTTGATTCAAAGACCTAAGCATCCGAGCTCGCGACGGCCCTTGAGACTGCCAAGTCTGCCAAGGCCGAAGCCCAAAAGGCCCTCCAAGAGTTGGAGGAGGTGAAAAAGATAGCAGCGGGTAAGGCATTCTTCATGCAAAGCAGAAATATAAAAGTAAACTACTTGTTACTTACCCGAATCCGTAGCTCTCCAGGGGCATTCGTAGATCTTCCCCGCAGCGTATCCGACGCCGCCGCATTCTACCGAGCTGAAGAGGGCAGCTCGACGGAGAAGGTGTTCTGGTCTCAGTATGCTGAGGCCGGACACCCTGTGCCCTTGAGCGACCAGCTAAAATAGCTAGTCGAGCTCCACAAGGCGGCCGAACAGGCCATGAAGGGCTTCATAGTTTGGCTGTGGCCCGGGGAGGCCCTGCCTGGGAGCTACTTCGGGCTAGTGCGGCGGCTGGTGGAGGCCTGTCCAAGGCTCGAGGTCGTCAAGCGCTCCGTCTGCATCGAAGGTGCCCGTCGGGCCCTTGCCCGTGCTAAGGTGCACCGGGGTAAGCTGGACGGTGAGAAGCTTGTGAGGGACGGGCCGCCGTCGGGGAAGGAGCATCGCAAGCCCGAGAACTACTATAAGGATGTTCTTGCGGGTGCCTGCCTTGTGGCGGATGAATGTACCAAGGATGTAATTTTTGAATGAACTCGCTCGATTTTATCCTGTGCGCTGAAAACTTGTTCATATGCGCTAAGCAATGCTTATTGAATTTAAAATATTATTTTCTGTGCGGCCGTTTATCAAAAATTGAGAGATGGCCAGTCGTCGGCTTCTGCCCCCATGCCACTAGTGCTGGGGTGTTCGGTGATAAACCTCTGCGCTCTTTTTCCCATGTTTGGGTCCTTCGAGGGAGGCGCTCAGCACGACGAACCAGGCAATCGGACTATAATGCTTGAACACTCTCACTTAGCCATAGAACTTTATAATTTTAAATTTCGGCGAAGCCCCTAGTTCGGAAGACCGAGTTCGGGGCGCTATCCATGGCATGGCTGGGGTTATCCAGCTCCTCGCTCGAAGCGGCATAAGTCTTTAGGGACTCGAAAAACCTCTCGAACAGCGACCGGTCTCTCGCCTCATCATGATAGTCAGTTTTAGCTTTCTCCACTGAGGTGCTTAACCCAGCTCAATCGGGGCACAATCGCAGTGGTTCTCCTAGTGCTACCTTAGCCGATATAGCGGAACGTAAGGCACCAAAACATAGGAGCCGGGCAAACCCAACTATTGACCCAAATCATGATTTGGAGCTGATGCATATAGTGCTATAAGTTCGGGGTGCCGCACTTGTGAAAGTGTACGGACTTCTCACACCATATTAAAGGGTACTGAAGCCCCTGGCGTACTTGCCGTACCACAGTGTACGGGTGCAACATGTCATTAGTGAACATATATAAAAGAGATTCTAATGCAAAAAATAGACAAAAAGCTATGCATTGTTTATAGAGAGGCTATTTATCAAAGCCGAATGATACAAATAGTGCGGTAAGCAAAAGATATTGGACTATTCAGTATGTCCTGACCAGGGGCAGGCCACGGAATTGTATTTAAAACAGGTATAGCGCTCGTAATAGAGACCACCTAGGAGTTCCATAATGCGGCATGGCTTGTCTGCCTCCCTGGATCTTGCATCATTTGTGCGGCAGTCGAATTGCCGAACAGGTCGTCCGAAGTATGGAGTCCTGAAAGTAAGAAAAAATTAAGAAAGAATCCGGCAGCCCCTAGTACGTTTAAGCCGTATTTTGGGCATGCCGTTATTGTGCCCCTTCCCCTGTGCCCATGGTATTTCCAGGGCGTAGTTATGTACACGAGGTACTGGTTTTGCTATGTTGCGAAAGCTGGGGTTGGGGCCGCATTGCTACGCTTGCTCAGAGCGTGCTAGGCGGTCCTGCTGTGGATTACTCCGGGCGCGCTTGGCAGTGTCTGGCTTTTTAATGGCCGGATTGGAGAATTGCCTGAGAAGGCCACTTTGTACCTCCGCTGCGAGAGCCGCCGTATGCTCCTCCGTACGGAGGGAGCGTTCGGTGTTTCCGTTGACCGTAATTACTCCTCGAGGGCCTGGCATCTTGAGCTTGAGATATGCGTAGTGCGGCACCGCATTGAACTTTGCGAATGCGGTTCGTCCGAGTAGGGCGTGATAGCCACTGCGAAACGGGACTATATCGAAGATTAACTCTTCGCTTCGGAAATTGTCCGGGGATCCGAAGACCACGTCAAGTGTTACCGAGCTGTACAGTTGGCTTCTACACCTGGTATAACGCCGTTAAAGGTCGTTCTTGTGGGCTTAATCCTTGAGGGATATATGCCCATTTTCCGCACTGTATCCTGATAAAGCAGGTTCAGGCTACTGCCGCTGTCCATGAGGACTCTTGTGAGATGAAATCCGTCAATGATTGGGTCGAGAACCATTGCGGCGAAGCCGCCATGACGGATGCTAGTGGGATGGTCCCTTCGATCAAAAGTGATCGGGCAGGAGGACCATGGGTTGAACTTTGGGGCGACTGGCTCTATCACGTATACGTCCCGTAGCGCATGCTTCCGCTCCCGCTTGGGAATGTGGGTTGCGTATATCATGTTCACCGTCCGCACTTGTGGGGGAAAGCCCTTCTGTCCATTGTTATTCGGCGGCTTGGGCTCCTCGTCGTCGCTGTGCAGCCCCTTGTCTCTTTTTTCGACCCTTAACTTGCCTGCCTGCTTGAACACCCAACAATCCCTGTTAGTGTGATTGGCTGGCCTTTCGGGGGTGCCATGTATCTGGCACAAGCGATCGAGTATTCGGTCCAAACTGGACGGACCCTGAGTATTCTTTTTGAATGGCTTTTTCTGCTGACCGGATTTATAGCCTTTGAATCCGGCATTGACTGCCGTGTCTTCATTGCTGTCGCTGTTAATGCGGCATTTTTGCTTATTTCGACGTGTCCTGCCACTTTTGTCCTTGGTATCCGAATTACCAGAGTTCTTTGGTAAGTTGTTACTGCGAGCTAGCCAGCTGTCTTCTCCCGCGCAAAAGCGGGTCATGAGTGTCGTGAGGGCTGCCATGGATTTCGGCTTTTCCTGTCCCAGGTGCCGGGCAAGCCACTCATCGCGGATGTTATGCTTGAAGGCTGCTAGGGCCTTTGCGTCCGGACAGTCGACTATCTGGTTTTTCTTTGTTAGGAACCGTGTCCAGAATTGTCTGGCCGATTCTTCTGGCTGCTGAATTATGTGGCTTAAGTCGTCGGCATCCGGCGGTCGCACGTAAGTGCCCTAGAAGTTGTCGAGGAATGCGGCTTCCAGGTCCTCCCAAGAACCGATTGAGTCTGCTGGCAGGCTATTAAGCCAATGCCGGGCTGGTCCTTTAAGTTTGAGCAGGAGGTATTTGATGGCGTGTAGATCATCGCCGCGTGCCATGTGGATGTGAAGGAGATAATCCTCGATCCATACCGCCGGGTCTGTTGTGCCATCGTATGATTTGATGTTTACGGGTTTGAAACCCTCTGGGATTTTATGATCCATTACTTCATTTGTGAAGCATAGCAAGTGTGCGGCGCCTCTGTACTGGGATATATCACGACGCAGCTCGGAAGAGCTATGTCTATTGTGTTCGGCCCGTCCGGATTTGTTGTATCCAGAGTGAAGATCATTGTTACATGCCGTAGGGCGCCTACGCGATCCGTAGATCGATCTTGTTTGTCTTGTCTTATCCTCCAGTATGTCTCATAGGTCGGGCGCATTTTCCTGTGCCTTAGTTGAGCGGCGTCGGGGCATGGCTTGGGTGGAGGGCCGATAGGCCTCTCTGTCGCGGCCGCGAGGCGGCCGGTCTGCCATGTCATGCGCTGGTGATGTAGGTGCTTCCTCCTATGATTGGGGTAGCGTCCTGCGCTTCGGGTAACTCTTGGAGGGGCGTTCGAGTTCATACTCTTCAGCCGCGAGGTCTTCAGTCCATCTGTCAGCTAGCAATTTTTGGGCAGCTCTAAGCTGTTGCTGCTTTTTCTTGAGGCTACTTGCCGTGGCTAAAAGCCTGCGTTTAAAACGCTCTTGTTCGGCGGGGTCTAATGGTATGACGAATTCGTCGTCATCGAGGCTTGCCTCGTCTTTGGAGGGAGGCGTGTAGTTATCATCCTCGACCTCTCGGTCTGCCGCTCTCTCAGGAGGGCTGGCTTCTCCATCTTCCTGTGCCGAATTTTGCTGAGGTGGGTGTTCTTCGGTGCTATCCGGGGTAGTATTATCTCCCGTGCCAGAATCACCGTTTTTGCTTTGGCGAGATTTAGAGCGGCGCCGCTGACGCCGGTGCTTTGGTTGTTTCTTGGGGGCGTCATCCCCCACTGTTCCATCGCCATCTCCATCTTTTGGAGTATCCACCATATATATGTCATATGACGAGGTGGCCTTCCAGCGCCCTACAGGTGCTGGTTCTTGTTCGTCTCCTGCATCGTCGTCCATGCCGTCGATGTCTTCAGAGTCGAAGTCCAGCGTGTCGGTTAAGTCGTCGACAGTGGCTACGAAGTGGGAGGTGGGTGGGCTTTGAATTTCTTCGTCGTCCGTATCCCAACCTTGCTGACCGTAGTCCGGCCAGGGCTCTCCTGATAAAGAGAGAGACTTTAGAGAATTCAGGATGTCGCCGAAGGGCGAGTGCTGAAAGATGTCCGCGGCGGTGAACTCCATGATCGGCGCCCAATCGGATTCGATCGGCAGGGGCGCGGGGGGCTCGGAGCTCGAAGAGGAATCCGGCTCCTCGGAGTCACGGGCCATGCGGAGTGCGGGGCTGGAGTTCGGCTCCAATCGCCTTTGAGATCACAGCCCCTGAGGCAGCATCCAACCGCTGATCCTCGATCGATGCAGTAGGCTCTGAATCAATGGTCGGAATCGATGCGTGTGCGGCCTCCAAGGCGCTGTTCGGTGGCAGAGCTATATCATGCCCATCGAGACAGTGCGGCGCGCTTGGCTGTGGCTCGAATCCGTCGAAGATCAAGTCCCCACGGATGTCAGCCGTGTAGTTTAGGCTTCCAAACCTGATCTGATGGCCAGGGGCGTAGCTTTCGATCTGCTCCAGGTGGCAAAGCGAATTGGCCTGCAGTGCGAAGCCGCCGAAGATGAAGATCTGTCCGAGGAGAAAAGTCTCACCCTGGACTGCATCGTTGTTGATGATCGAAGGAGCCATCGGGCGTAAAAGCGACGACACAGAGGAACTCTCAATGAAAGCACCAATGTCGGTGTCGAAACCGGCGGATCTCGGGTAGGGGGTCCCGAACTGTGCGTCTAGGCCGGATGGTAACAGGAGACATGGGACACTTTGTTTTACCCAGGTTCGGGCCCTCTCTATGAAGGTAATACCCTACTCCTGCTTGATTAATATTGATGATATGGGTAGTATAAGAGTAGATCTACCACGAGATCAAGGAGGCTAAACCCTAGAAGCTAGCCTATGGTATGATTGTTGTGTATGGAGTTGATTGCCTACGGACTACAACCCTCCGGTTTATATAGACACCGGATAGGGTTAGGGTTACACAGAGTCGGTTACAATGGTAGGAGATCTTGAATATCCGCATCGCCAAGCTTGCCTTCCACGCCAAGGAAAGTCCTATCCGGACACGGGACGAAGTCTTCAATCTTGTATCTTCATAGTCCAGGAGTCCGGCTGAAGGTATAGTCCGGCTACCCGAACACCCCCTAATCCAGGACTCCCTCACTTCCAAATTAATTTTATGTTGACATAGAGTGGGACTAATGCCCTTAAGATCATCAAGAGTATACCCAATAGCATCGCGGTGCTTCTTCAGAGTTTTCAATAATCTCTCTTCCTCATGCTCTGAAAGGTTAGCACTAATAATAACAGGATATATCTTTTTCTCATCAAGATAAGCATATTTAAGAGTATCAGGTAACGGTTTAAGCTCAGACACGGGATCACCCTTGGGTGGAGGAGGATCCCCTAGAATTTCAACAGGTAAATTGTTTTTCAGAATAGGTTCCTGTTTAAAGAATACTTCATCTAATTCCCTTCTTTCATTCATAAACATATCATTTTCATGGTTTAGCAAGTATTGTTCTAAAGGATCACTAGGAGGTACAGCAATAGAAGCAAGACCAATAATTTCATCCTTACTAGGTAATTCTTCTTCACGGTGTTGTCTACTAAATTTAGGAAAATTAAATTCATGAGTCATATCATCTAAATGGATAGTAACAACATCTCTTTTGCAATCTATGGTATCATTAACAGTATTTAAGAAGGGTCTACCAAATATAATGGGACAAAAGCTATCTTGTGGGGAACCAAGAACAAGAAAATCAGCAGGATATTTAGTTTTCCCACACAAGACTTCAACATCTCTAACAATTCCCATTGGTGAAATAGTATCTCTATTGGCAAGTTTAATTGTGACATCAATATCTTCCATCTCAGCAGGTGCAATATCATGCATAACTTCTTTGTATAAGGAATAAGGTATTGCACTAGCACTAGCACCCATATCACATAAGCCATGATAACAATGATCTCCTATTTTAACAGAAATAACAGGCATGCCTACCACTGGTCTAGGTTTATCTTTATCATGGGGTTTAGCAATTCTAGCAGTTTCATCACAGAAATAAATTACATGCCCATCAATATTATCAGACAAGAGATCTTTAATGATAGCAATATTAGGTTCAACTTTAACTTGCTCAGGAGGTGTATATGTTTTAATATTGCTTTTACGAACCACAGTTGAAGCTTTAGCATGATCCTTTATCCTAATAGGGAAAGGTGGTTTCTCAACATAAGAAGTAGGAACAATAGGATCATTATAAGTGATAGTCTTTTCTTCAACTTTAATAGGTGCAGCTACTTTTACTTCTATGGGAGGATGATATTTAAACCACTTCTCCTTGGGGAGATCAACATAGGCAGCAAAAGATTCATAGAAAGAAGCTACTATCTCAGAGTCAAGTCCATATTTAGTGCTAAATTTACGAAAAATATCGGTATCCATAAAAGATTTAACACAATCAAAACTAGGTGTCATACCTGACTCCTTACCATTGTCGAGGTCCCAATCTTCAGAGTTGTGTTTAATTCTTTCCAATAAATCCCATTTGAATTCAATAGTCTTCATCATAAAAGAGCCAGCACAAGAAGTATCAAGCATGGTGCGATTGTTACCAGAAAGCCGATCATAAAAATTTTGAATAATCATTTCTCTTGAGAGATCATGATTGGGGCATGAATATAACATTGATTTAATCCCCCCCAAGCTTGAGCGATGCTTTCTCCTTCGCGAGGCCAAAAATTATATATATAATTGCAACACGACGAATAAGATGCATAGGATAAAACTTCTGATGAAATTCCAATTTCAATCGTTTGCAATTCCAGGACCCCATATCATCACATAGCCTATACCATGTCGATGCATCTCCCCTCAAAGATAAAGGGAAGACCTTCTTCTTAACAACATCTCTGGGTACACCTGAAAGCTTAAATAATCCACAAACTTCATCCACATATATTAGATGTTCATCAGGATGTTTTGTTCCATCTCCTAAAAAGGATTAGCTAGCAGTTTTTCTATCATACCCGAAGGAACTTCAAAGCAAGCATTTTCATTTTCATTTTCATTTTCATTTTCAGTAGGTTCAGTAGGTTGAGGAGAAACTCTTTGCTCTACTGGTCGGGGTGAAGATACCACGAACAAGCCCCTCAGAGGATTACTTTCCATGGTAACAAGTGACAGTAAATTTCAGCACACTATATAAAATTTTCCTTACCAAATTCCACCTACCAAAGGCGCTTCACTCCCCGGCAACGACGCCAGAAAAGAGTCTTGATGACCCACACGTATGGGGGATCTATCGTAGTCCTTTCGATAAGTAAGAGTGTCGAACCCAACGAGGAGCGGAAGGAAGTGATAAGTGGTTTCCAGCAAGGTATTCTCTGCAACTACTGAAATAAGTGGTAACAGATAGTTTTGTGATAAGATAATTTGTAACAAGCAACAAGTAACAAAAGTAAATAAGGTGCAGCAAGGTGGCCCAATCCTTTTTGTAGCAAAGGACAAGCCTGGACAAACTCTTATATGATGTAAATCGCTCCCGAGGACACATGAGAATATCATCAAGCTAGTTTTCATCACGTTCATATGATTCGCGTTCGGTACTTTGATAATTTGGTATGTGGGTGGATCGGTGCTTGGGTACTGCCCTTACTTGGACAAGCATCCCACTTATGATTAACCTCTATTGCAAGGATCCGCAACTACAACAAAAGTATTAAGGTAAACCTAACCATAGCATGAAATATATGGATCCAAATCAGCCCCTTATGAAGCAACGCATAAACTAGGGTTTAAGCTTCAGTCACTCTAGCAACCCATCATCTACTTATTACTTCCCAATGCCTTCCTCTAGGCCCAAATAATGGTGAAGTGTCATGTAGTTGACATTCACATAACACCACTAGAGGAGAGACAACATACATCTCATCAAAATATCGAACGAATACCAAATTCACATGACTACTAATAGCAAGACTTCTCCCATGTCCTCAGGAACAAAAGTAACTACTCACAAAGCATAAACATGTTCATAATTAGAGGTGTAATAATATGCATATAGGATCTGAACATATGATCTTCCACCAATTGAACCAACTAGCATCAACTACAAGGACTAATTAACACTACTAGCAACCTACTAGTACCAATCCCGGACTTGGAGACAAGAATTGGATACAAGAGATGAACTAGGGTTTTGAGATGAGATGGTGCTGATGAAGATGTTGATGGAGATTGCCCTCTCCCGATGAGAGGAGCGTTGGTGATGACGATGGCGATGATTTCCCCCTCCGGGAGGGAAGTTTCCCCGGCAGAACAGCTCCGCTAGAGCCCTAGATTGGTTCCGCAAAGGTTCCGCCTCGTGGCGGCGGAGTTTCGTCCGAGAAGATGGCTTATGATTTTTTTCCCATCGAAAGACTTCATATAGTAGAAGATGGTCACCGGAGGGCCAACATGGGGCCCACGAGGTAGGGGCGTGCCCAGGGGGGTAGGGCGCGCCCCTCACCCTCGTGGGCAGGGTGTGGCCCCCCTGGTGAAGTTCGTGCTCTCAGTATTTTTTATATATTTGGAAAACATCTTCCGTGAAGTTTCAGGACTTTTGGAGCTGCGCAGAATAGGTCTCTAATATTTGCTCCTTTTCCAGCCCAGAATCCCACCTGCCGGCATTCTCCCTCTTTATGTAAACCTTGTAAAATAAGAGAGAATAGGGATAAGTATTGTGACATAATGTGTAATAACAGCCCATAATGCAATAAATATTGATATAAAAGCATGATGCAAAATGGACGTATCAACTCCCCCAAGCTTAGACCTCGCTTGTCCTCGAGCGAAAAGCCGAAATCAAAAAATATTTCCACATGTTTAGAGATAGAGGTGTCGATAAAAATAAAATACGGACATGAGGGCATCACGATCATTCTTAGAACATCAACTTATGTAATTTTTGTCATATAATCTCTAATGCTAGAGTAATAATTCAATCACAATATCAAGTATGAAAACTAACAAACTACAATCTCAGTCATTGAAGCAATTGCAATTTATCATAACGTAGGAAAGAGTCAATGTATAAGAGCTTTTCAGCAAGTCCACATACTCAACTATCATATAGTCTTTCACAATTGCTGACACTCACGCAATACTTATTAGTATGGAGTTTTAATTGGACACATAGAAAGATAGGGGCTTATAGTTTTGCCTCCCAACAATTTACCTCAAGGTTAATGTCAACAGTAATAGTTCATGAAAACTCACATCCAATTAGCCATATATACCAGGATCTTTCCAACATACTGTGCTTGCCAAAGGATAAAATGTAAAAAGGAAGGGTGAAGATCACCATGACTCTTATGCAAGGTAGGGGATAAAAGTAAAAGATAGGCCCTTCGCAGAGGGAAGCAGAGGTTGTCATGTGCTTTTATGGTTGGATGCACAAAATCTTGATGCGAAAGAACGTCACTTTATATTGCCACTTGTGATATGGACCTTTATTATGCAGTCTGTCGCTTTTATTACTTCCATATCACACAATCGTATAAAGATTATTTCCTCCACACCAATCAATCATACATATTTAGAGAGCAATTTTTATTGCTTGCACCGATGACAACTTACTTGATGGATCTTACTCAATCCATATGTAGATATGGGGGACTCTTATGGCAAGACTGGTTTAAGGGTATTTGGAAGCACAAGTAGTATCTCTACTTGGTGCAATGAATTTGGCTAGCATGAGGGGGAAAGGCAAGCTCATCATGTTGGAAGATCCAAGACAATATAATTCATCTCAGATGTAAGAAAACATAACCCATTACGTTGTCTTCCTTATCCAATGTCAACTCTTTTAGCATGTCATATTTTAATGAGTGCTCACAATCATAAAAGATGTCCAAGATAGTATATTTGTATGTGAAGACCTCTCTTTCTTTATTACTTCCTATTAATTGCAACCGTGACCAAAACTATGTTTTTCAATCCTCAGCAACTTTTATTCATCATACTCTTTCTATGTGAGCTCATTAATCTCCATAAGACTCACATGATCTTTTTATTTCTTTCTCTTTTATTTTATTCACTTAGGATCATGGAAAAATAATCAAGCCCTTGACTCAACACTAATCTTTATTATATAGCTCACGGACTCGATTATATAGAAGGATAATAAAGCAAAACTCACAACTAGATCACACTAAGAACTTTTATTCTACTAGATCAAGATATTACCAAAAGGATCGAACTAAGAAAACGGTAAAGATAAAAGTGATGGTGATACGATACCGGGGCACTCCCCCAAGCTTGGCAGTTTCCAAGTGGAGTGCCCATACCATGTGATTATGTCTCTCTTGTTGGTGAAGAAGGTGGGGATGTTGATGATGGATAGTCGCACATCAAGCGTAGGAGGTCTTCTAACTTGCGGATAATGCCCTTGAGTGCGATGATATGCTCCTTCAACAAAATATTTTCACGTGTGAGATTCTTATTTTTTATACGAGCTAACTCAATCATCTTGAAAGCTTCGATTTCTGTTGGGGTAAGAAGATTGTGATCCAGTTGAAGGGTGTCTTTTGTTGCCGGAACTTGGTCCTCCATGTCCTTCTTGATCCCTTCATCCTTGTTGATCTCCATGGGTTCTTCTCTCTTCAACTCTATCTTCATTAGCCAAGCATCATTTCCCTCATGGCTGGAGGAGGAGGGAGATGACATAGTGCCTGGCCTTGACAACCCTGACAGAAAATAGCTCAAAACAAAGATAGGAGATTTTTGCGTGATACGGAAGTCAAAATCCCCGGGAGGTTATATAATGATTTTTTACCGACCAAAATACGTATCGTGTACGAAAACGGAGTCCGGAGAGCACACGAGGTGCCCACGAGGTAGGGGGCGCGCCCAATAGGGTAGGGCGCGCCCTCCACCCTCGTGGAGCCCTCGTGTCCTTCCCGGACTGCTGCTTATTTTTCTATTTTTCTAAATATTCCAAAACGGAGAAATATTGCCTTCAAAACTGTTTTGGAGTCGGTTTACTTACCGCGCCACATACCTATTCCTTTTCGGAGTCTGAAACGTTCCGGAAAGTGTCCCTTATGTATTCCTCCGGGTTTACGGTCTCAATAACATTGGTTTCAACATTTATGGGATTACCTGAGATACAGTGTTTGATTCTTTGACCGATCACCACCTTCGGATTTGTGCCTTCGAAGTTGTTGATTTTTATGGCACCGGAACGGTAGACCTCCTCGATAACGTAAGGACCTTCCCATTTAGAGAGAAGTTTTCCTGCAAAAAATCTTAAACGAGAGTTGTATAGCAATACATAATCACCTACATTAAACTCACGCTTTTGTATCCTTTTGTCATGCCATCTTTTAACTTTTTCTTTAAACAACTTGGCATTTTCGTAGGCTTGGGTTCTCCATTCATCAAGTGAGATAATACCAAATAACCTCTTCTCACCGGCAAGTTTAAAATCATAATTAAGTTCTTTAATAGCCCAATAAGCCTTGTGTTTTAGTTCGGGAGGTAAGTGACATGCTTTTCCATAGACCATTTTATACAGAGACATACCCATAGGATTTTTATATGCAGTTCTATAGGCCCATAATGCATCATCAAGTTTCTTGGACCAATTCTTTCTAGACCTATTAATAGTCTTTTGCAAAATTAATTTGAGTTCTCTATTACTCAGTTCTACTTGCCGAGGTGTGGATGGAGTCCGCAAGAGTTGAGGATGATGTCAGGATGGCTGAAGCGGACGTCGAGGAAGAATACGACATGGCCTTGGCGGCCCGCGATGCTGTAGGGGACATAGATGAAGTAGTCGACATCAAGGGACTTGTCGACACGCTTGGAGACACTGGAGAGGACGATGTTCATGGCGGTGCCATGTCTGTGCTCTCTCGCTGCTTCAGGCTCGTCGTGGATCTCGATCCAGAGATGACTAAGATTTTTGTGGGAGAGGGGAAAGGATGCGGGGGGTGGTAGGTGTTGAAGGAAATATGCCCTAGAAGCAATAATAAAGTTGTTATTTTATATTTCCTTATATCATGATAAATATTTATTATCCATGCTAGAATTGTATTAACCAGAAACTTGATACATGTGTGGATACATAGACAAAGTAGAGTGTCCCTAGTATGCCTCTACTTGACTAGCTTGTTAATCAAAGATGGTTAAGTTTCCTGACCATAGACATGTGTTGTCATTTGATGAACGGGATCACATCATTAGAGAATGATGTGATGGACAAGACCTATCCGTTAGCTGAGCATAATGATCGTTTAGTTTTATTGCTATTGCTTTCTTCATGACTTATACATGTTCCTCTGACTATGAGATTATGCAACTCCCAAATACCGAAGGAACACCTTGTGTGCTATCAAATGTCACAACGTAACTGGGTGATTATAAAGATGCTCTATAGGTGTCTCTGATTGTGTTTGTTGAGTTGGCATAGATCAAGATTAGGATTTGTCACTCCGTGTATCGGAGAGGTATCTCTGGGCCCTCTCGATAATGCACATCACTATGAGCCTTGCAAGCAATGTGACTAATGAGTTAGTTACAGGATGATGCATTACGGAACGAGTAAAGAGACTTGCCGGTAACGAGATTGAACTAGGTATGATGGTACCGACGATCGAATCTCGGGCAAGTAACATACCGATGACAAAGGGAATGACGTATGTTGTTATGCGGTTTGACCGATAAAGATCTTCGTAGAATATGTAGGAGCCAATATGAGCATCCAGGTTCCGCTATTGGTTATTAACCGCAGATGTGTTTCGGTCATGTCTACATAGTTCTCGAACCCGTAGGGTCCACACGCTTAACATTCGATGATGATTTGTATTATGACTTATGTGATTTGATGACTGAAGTTTGTTCGGAGTCTCGGATAAGATCACGGATATGACGAGGAGTATCAAAATGGTTGAGTGGTAAATATTCGTATATTGAAAGGTTGCATTTCGACATCGGAATAGTTCCGAGACATTTTGGCATTTTTCTGGAGCACCGGGAGGTTACCGGACCCCCCGGGGAAGTTAATTGGCCTTAGTGGGCTTTAGTGGAGAGAGGGAAGAAGGGCCACGAGGTGGCGCACGCCTCCCCCTGCCCAAACCGAATTGGACTAGGGGTGGGGTCCGCGACCCCCTCCTTCCTTCTCCTTCTCCGCTCCTTCATTTCCCTCAAGTGGAAGAAAGGAAAGGGGGGGGAATCCTACTTGGACTAGGAGTCCAAGTAGGACTCGCCCCTGGCATGCCCAACCTGTCTGGCCTCCTCTCTCCCTCCCTCCTTTATATATGTGGCCAGGGGGCACCCCAAGAGCACAACAGACAATCTCTTACCTGTGTGCGGTGCCCCCCTTCACAGTTCAACACCTCGGTCATATTGTCGTAGTGCTTAGGTGAAGCCCTACGCCGGTAACTTCATCATCACCATCCCCACACCGTTGTGCTGACAGAACTCTCGCTCGTCCTCAACTAGATCAAGAGCTCGAGGGATGTCATCGTGCTGAACGTGTGCTGAACACGGAGGTGCCGTACGTTCAGTACTTGGATCGGTTGGATCGTGAAGACATTCGACTACATCAACCGCGTTACTAAACGCTTCTGCTTTTGGTCTACAAGGGTACGTGGACACACTCGCCCCGTCTCGTTGCTATGCATCTCCTAGATAGATCTTGCGTGATCGTAGGATTTTTTTTGAAATACTGCGTTCCCCAACAGTGGCATCCGAGCCAGGTCTATGCGTAGATGTTATATGCACGAGTAGAACACAAAGAGTTGTGGGCGATAATAGTCATACTACTTACCACCAACGTCTTACTTTGATTCGGCGGTATTGTTGGATGAAGCGGCCTGGACCGACATTATATGACCACCTTCATGAGACTGGTTCTACCGACGTGCTTCACACACAGGTGGCTGGTGGGTGTCTGTTTCTCCAACTTTAGTTGAATCGAGTTTGACTACGGCCAATCCTTGTTGAAGGTTAAAATAGCACACTTGACGAAAAATCGTTGTGGTTTTTGATGCATAGGTAAGAACGGTTCTTGCTAGAAGCCCGTAGCAGCCACGTAAAACTTGCAACAACAAAGTAGAGGACGTCTAACTTGTTTTTGCAGGGCATGTTGTGATGTGATATGGTCAATACGTGATGAGATATAAATTGTTGTATGAGATGATCATGTTTTGTTAAAGTTATCGGCAACTGGCAGGAGCCTTATGGTTGTCTCTTTATTGCATAAGATGCAAGCGCCATATAATTACTTTATTTATCGCAATGCGATAGCAATACTTGCAAAAGCAATAGTTGGCGAGACGACCATATGATGACACGTTGATACAGATCAAGATGATGAAGATCATGGTGTCATGCTAGTGATGATGGAGATCATGACGCTGCTTTGGAGATGGAGATCAAAGGCACAAGATGATGATGGCCATATCATGTCACATATTTTGATTGCATGTGATGTTTATCCTTTATGCATCTTATTTTTCTTAGTACGGCGGTAGCATTATAAGATGAACCCTCACTAAATTTCAAGGTATAAGTGTTCTCCCTAAGTATGCACCATTGCTACAATTCATCGTGCTGAGACACCACACGATGATCGGGTGTGATAAGCTCTACGTTCACATACAACGGGTGCAAGCCAGTTTTGCACACGCGGAATACTCGGGTTAAACTTGACGAGCCTAGCATATGCAAATATGGCCTTAGAACACTGAGACCGAAAGGTCGAATGTGAATCATATAGTAGATATGATCAACATAGAGATGTTCACCATTAAAAACTACTCCATCTCATGTAATGATCGGACATGGTTTAGTTGATATGGATCACGTGGTCATTTAGATGACTAAAGGGATGTCTATCTAAGTGGGAGTTCTTAAGTAATATGATTAATTGAACTTAATTTATCATGAACTTAGTCCTGATAGTATTAGCATATCTATGCTGTAGATCAATAGCTTGTGATGTAGCTTCCCGTTTATTTTTGATATGTTCCTAGAGAAAAATAAGTTGAAAGAGATAGTAGCAATGATGCGGACTGGGTCCGTGATCTGAGGATTATCCTCATTGCTGCATAGAAGAATTATGTCCTTGATGCACCGCTAGGTGACAGACCTATTGAAGGAGCAGATGCAGACGTTATGAACGTTTGGCAAGCTCGGTATGGTGACTACTTGATAGTTTAGTGCGCCATGCTTTACGGCTTAGAACCGGGACTTCAAAAACGTTTTTAGTGCCACGGAGCATTTAAGATGTTCCAAGAGCTGAAATTGGTATTTCAGAATCATGCCCGAGTCAAGAGGTATGAGACCTCTGATAAGTACTTTGCGTACAAGATGGAGGAGAATAGCTCAACCAGTGAGCATGTGCTCGGATTGTCTGGGTACTACAATCGCTTGAATCAAGTGGGAGTTAATCTTCTAGATAAGATAGTGATTGATAGAGTTCTCTAGTCACTATCACCAAGTTACTGGAACTTCATGATGAACTATAATATGCAAGGGATGACAAAACAATTTCCGAGCTCTTCGCGATGCTAAAATCGGCGAAGGTAGACATCAAGAAAGAGCATCAAGTGTTGATGGTTCACAAGACCACTAGTTTCAAGAAAAGGGGCAAAGGAAAAGAATGGGAACTTCAAGAAAGAATGGCAAGCAAGTTGCCACTCCCATGAAGAAACCCAAAGCTAGACCTAGGCCTGAAACTGAGTGCTTTTACTTCAAAGGGAATAGTCATTGGAAGCAGAACTACCCCAAATACTTGGCGGATAAGAAGGATGGCAAAGTGAACAAAGGTATATTTGATATACATGTTATTGATGTGTACTTTACTAGTGTTCATAGTAACCCCAGGGTATTTGATACCGGTTCAGTTGCTAAGATTAGTAACTCGAAACAAGAATTGCACAATGAACAGTGGCTATTTAAGGGTGAGGTGACAATGTGTGTTGGAAGTGATTCCAAGGTTAATAAGATCACCATCGCACACTCCCTCTACCTTCGGGATTAGTGTTGAACCTAAATAAATGTTATTTGCTTTTGCGTTGAGCATGAATATGATTGGATCATGTTCATTGCAATACCACTACTACAGGTTGCTGCTAACGCGACACTATGATTAGAGACCCTTCGACGAAACTGTGTGCAATACCATAACCGCAAACGCTGGTGTAAAAAAGCCGTCAAAAAGGTGCAAAACATTTGCGATGGAGGATGCATCAAACACGATTCAGATTTTAGTTGTGTGTGCGATGCAGGGCATACGGTTCAGCTAAATTAACTGTTTGGGATGAGGAGGAACAAAAGAAATGGGCAGCCAGATGAAGGTGTGTGCGATATATAGCATACGGTTCACTCGGATGAACTGTTTGTGATTAGGCAACACAAAAGAAACGGGCAACCAGATAAAGGTGTCTGTGATATACTGCATGCGGTTCACTCGGATGAACTATTTGCATTGAGGCAAGAGAACATAAACGGTTTAATATAACAAGATGTTTGTGATACGCCGCAAACAGGTCTGTAATCAGAAATGTGTGCGAAGACCGATAACAACAGAAACGGTTCCCTAGTGTGGTTTGTGTTCATTTGATCATCATCTCCATCTTGTGCTAGCTCGATGTTCCTTCTATGCTAAGTTCTCATTAATTGATGGAATTTTATGAACACGCCATCGTTTCCCGCCATTTCCTCACCTGTTTCCTGCCACCCAGCGATATTGCGCATAGGCGGCACGCGACGCACAAAGGCGACTAGCGCAACCTGTAGCACATCCACCTTTTCCAAGCATGCCAACCCACCAAGCACCGTCTCTGCCATCAACCTCGTCGACAAGGAAAACGAGCAGGCGACACGGCCCATCGAGGCCGAGGCGCTCCCCGGCAACGCGATGGACGACGCCGTGATGCGCGTCATCGCCAGGGGTGAGTAGACTTTTGGCGCATGGCGCTTGAGCGCTGCAGATCAAGATAGGCATGTCAGTGCCGACAGGCTGCAGCTCGCCGCACAACATGATCGATGGCGCGCCACAGAGCAAGCTAGGCGCGTCCACGCCGATAGGCTGCGGCTGGCCGCACAGCAGGAGCAGATCCATCGGTGCTTTCCTGCTGTCGACACGGCGTCACAGCTGGGTACACGCCGGTCAGTAGCCCCATTCCTTGCTAGGAGTGGGCAGAGGCCCTCAGCACCATACTTGCACTAGAGGCCAGCCGTGCCGTACTTGCACCGGACACCCACCGCACCATTCGCATGGGTGCCGCCATTCGCCTTGTCCGTGGCCCACTGGATGCTAACGCGCTGGTCCGTAGGCTTGACCACCTCCTTGAGCCAGGTGTCCACCTGGGCGTAGTAGAGGAATATCACCGTCACATCCTCGAGCTGGTGATCTCCGATGAAATAGCCAACTTGGAGCTTGAGATCGCGCTCCAGATGTACCGCGAGCGTGTCGACCACTTGGACGAACGCCTGCACGAGTTCAGGCAGAGCCAAGAGCTACCGTAGGCAAGGGCTGCTGGTCATGGTCCCATGGACGTGTTTTATTTTGAAAAGTCGTTTCGACGTGGATAGCTATGTATTCACAACAATTATAGTATTGCTCTGTTTCAATGTGTGTACTCTGTTTTCCATTCTTATATGTTCTGTTTCGATGTGTGTATATACTCTTTCCATTCTGTGTATGTGGATGATAACAGCTAGATTCAAATTAGTATACAAAAACAGATAGAAAATGGAATTCATAATATATATATATATATAATATAATATCATCACATATACATGATGATACTTAACTACTAGGTAAAATGCATAAAACTGAAAACGAACAATACTAAAACTAATAATCCCTCCTGGGGCCAGTATTCCGGCAGCCCCTCGCCAGCAGCTCCCTGGTGCGCGGCGTCTTCCCAGTGCGGTGGCAGTACTCCGCCTCCTCCGCCTCGCAGCACCTGACGTACTGATCTGCCTCTTTCTGGCGGACGCGCACGGCCGATCTTGCCATTTTGTTGGGTGCCCAGCGGAGCTCCTCGTCGGTGGCACGCTGGAGCTTATCGGCCCACCTCTACAAAGCGACGAGGGGCCTCGTGCCTATGACCTTCCTCGCGAAGTACCCTTCTTCGTACACTTTAAAAAAATACCCGAACCACTCAGAACCTTTCCGATGTCTAAGTATAGCCTTCCAATATATCGATCTTTATGTCTTGACCATTTCAGGACTCCTCATAATGTCTATGATCTCATCCGGGACTCCGAACAAACTTCGGTCATCAAATCACATAACTCATAATACAAATCGTCGTCGAACATTAAGCGTGCGGACCCTACTGGTTTGAGAACTATGTAGACATGACCGAGACACATCTCTAGTCAATAACCAATAGCGGAACCTGGATGCTCATATTGGCTCCTACATATTCTACCAAGATATTTATCGGTCAAACATTTAGATCCAGATGTATTTTGCAAATTTCTATGTCTACAATACTCTGCATGGAGCTACTCTAGCTAATTGCTCCCACTTTCAATATGTATCTAGATCGAGACTTAGAGTCATCTAGATTGGTGTAAAAAGCTTGCATTGACATAACTCTTTACGACGAACTCTTTTATCACCTCCATAACCAAGAAATATTTCCTTATTCCACTAAGGATAATTTTGACCGATGTCCAGTGATCCACTCCTGGATCACTATTGTACCCTCTTACCAAACTCATGGTGAGGTACACAATAGGTTTAGTTCACAACATAGCATACTTTATAGAACCTATGACTGAGGCATAGAGAATGACTTTTCATTCTCTTTCTATTTTCTGTCGTGGTCGGGTTTTGAGTCTTTACTCAACTTCACACCTTGCAACACAGGCAAGAAATCCTTCTTTGACTGTTCTATTTTGAACTACTTTAAAAACTTATCAAGGTATGTACACATTTGAAAAATCTTATCAAGCGTCTTGATCTATCTCTATAGATCTTGATGGTTAATATGTAAGCAGCTTCACCGAGGTCTTTCTTTGAAAAACTCCTTTCAAACACTCTTATGCTTTCCATAAAATTCTACTTCATTTCTGATCAACAATATGTCATTCACATATACTTATTAGAAAGGCTGTAGTGCTCCCACTCTCTTTCTTGTAAATACAGGCTTCACCGCAAGTCTGTATTAAACTATATGCTTTGATCAACTTATCAAAGCGTATATTCCAACTCCAAGATGCTTGCACTAGTCCATAGATGGATTGCTGGAGCTTGCACACTTTGTTAACACCTTTAGGATTGACAAAAGTTTCTGCTTGCATCATATACAACTCTTTTTTAATAAAATGCGGCAACTCCTAACATGATTCGGACAGACTTTTAAGCATTGATACGAGTGAGAAAATCTCATCGTAGTCAACACCTTGAACTTGTCGAAAACCTTTTCT
This sequence comes from Triticum aestivum, assembly GCF_018294505.1. Classification (NCBI taxonomy): domain Eukaryota; kingdom Viridiplantae; phylum Streptophyta; class Magnoliopsida; order Poales; family Poaceae; genus Triticum; species Triticum aestivum. The sequence goes on from NC_057794.1 coordinate 365,232,024, forward strand.
GACAATTCGAGCTTTGTAGATAGTAACACTACTATCAGCGTCCGTCTTCCTCTTGAAGATCCATTTATTCTGAATGGCTCACCGATCATCGGGCAAGTCAATCAAAGTCCATACTTTGTTCTCATTAATGGGTCCCATCTCACATTTCATGGCCTTAAGCCATTTCGTGGAATCTGGGCTCATCATCGCTTCCTCATAGTTTGTAGGTTCGTCATGGTCTAGTAACATGACTTCCAGAACAGGATTACCATACCACTCCGGTGTGGAACTTACTCTGGTTGACCTACGAGGTTCGGTACTAACTTGATCTGAAGTTTCATGATCATCATCATTAACTTCCTCACTAATTGGTGTAGGCATCACTGGAACTAATTTCTGTGATGAACTACTTTCCAATTCGGGAGAAGGTACAATTACCTCATCAAGTTCTACTTTCCTCCCACTCACTTCTTTCGAGAGAAACTCCTTCTCTATAAAGGATCCACTCTTAGCAACAAAGAACTTGCCTTCGGATGTGTGATAGAAGGTATACCCAACAATTTCTTTTGGGTATCCTATGAAGACGCACTTCTCCGATTTGGGTTTGAGCTTATCAGGCTGAAACTTTTTAACATAAGCATCGCAACCCAAGACTTTAAGAAATGACAGCTTAGGTTTCTTGCTAAACCATAGTTCATATGGTGTCATCTCAACGGATTTTTTGATGGTGCCCTATTTAACGTGAATGCGGCTGTCTCTAATGCATAACCCCAAAACGATAGTGGTAAATCAGTAAGAGACATCATAGATCACACCATATCTAATAAAGTACGGTTATTACATTCAGACACACCATTACGCGGTGGTGTTCCAGGTGGCGTGAGTTACAAAACTATTCGACATTGTTTCAACTGAAGGCCAAACCCGTAACTCAAATATTTTGTCTCTGCGATCAGATCGTAGAAACTTTATTTTCTTGTTAGAATGATTCTCCACTTCACTTTGAAATTCTTTGAACTTTTCAAATGTTTCAGACTTGTGTTTCATTAAGTAGATATATCCATATCTGCTCAAATCATCTGTGAAGGTCAGAAAATAATGATACCCGTCGCGAGCCTCAACACTCATCGGACCGCATACATCGGTATGTATTATTTCCAATAAGTCAGTGGCTCACTCCATTGTTCTGGAGAACGGAGTCTTAGTCACCTTGCCCATGAGGCATGGTTCACAAGCATCAAGTGATTCATAATCAAGGGATTCCAAAAGTCCATTCGCATGGAGTTTCTTTATGCGCTTTACACCAATATGACTTAAACGGCAGTGCCACAAGTATGTTGCGCTATCATTATCAACTTTGCATATTTTGGCATCAATATTATGAATATGTGTATCACTACGATCAAGATTCAATAAACCATTTATAATAAGTATATGACCATAGAAGGTTTTATTCATGTAGACAGAACAGCAATTATTCTTTGACTTAAATGAATAACCATATTGCAATAAACATGATCCAATAATATTCATGCTCAACGCAAAACACCAAATAACATTTATTTTCGGTTCAACACTAATCCTGAAGGTAAAAGGAGTGTGCGATGGTGATCTTATGAATCCTTGGAATCATTTCCAACACACATCGTCACCTCGCACTTAACTAGTCTCTGTTCATTTTGCAACTCCTGTTTCGAGTTACTAATCTTAGCAACTGAACCGGTATCAAATACCCTGGGTTACTATGAACACTAGTAAAGTACACATCAATAACATGTATATCAAATATACCTTTGTTCACTTTGCCATCCTTCTTATCCGCCAAGTATTTGGGGTAGTTCTGCTTCCAATGACTATTTCCTTTGCAGTAGAAGCACTCAGTTTCAGGCCTAGGTCTAGCTTTGGGTTTCTTCACGGGAGTGGCAACTTGCTTGCCATTCTTTCTTGAAGTTCCCTTTCTTTTACTTTGCCCCTTTTCTTGAAACTAGTGGTCTTGTTAACCATCAACAGTTCATGCTATTTCTTGATTTATACCTTCGTCGATTTTAGCATCGCGAAGAGCTCCGGAATCGTTTTCATCATCCCTTGCATATAATAGTTCATCACGAAGTTCTAGTAACTTGGTGATAGTGACTAGAGAACTCTATCAATCACTATCTTATCTAGAATATTAACTCCCACTTGATTCAAGCGATTGTAGTACTCAGACATTCTGAGCACATGCTCACTGGTTGAGCTATTCTCCTCCATCTTGTAGGCAAAGTACTTGTTAGAGGTCTCATACCTCTCGACTCGGGCATGAGTCTGAAATACCAATTTCAGCTCTTGGAACATCTTATATGCTCCGTGGCGTTTCAAAAATGTTTTTGAAGCCTCAGTTCTAAGCCATAAAGCATGGCGCACTAAACTATCAAGTAGTTATCATACCGAGCTTACCGAATATTCATAACATCTGCATCTACTCCTGCAATAGGTTCGTCACCTAGCGGTGCATCAAGGACCTAATTATTCTGTGCAGCAATGAGGATAATCCTCAGATCACGGAGCTAGTATGCATCATTGCTACTAACATCTTTCAACATAGTTTTCTCTAGGAACATATCATAAATAAAATGGGGAAGCTATACGTGAGCAATTGATTTACAACATAGATATCCAAATACTATCAGGACTAAGTTCATGATAAATTTAAGTCCAATTAATCATATTACTTAAGAACTCTGATACGTATCCAACATATCTATAATTTTTGATTGTTCCATGCTATATTATATCCTGTTTTGGACATTATTGGGATTTATCATACTCTTTTATATTATTTTTGGGACTAACCTATTAACCGGAGGCCCAGCCCAGAATTGCTATTTTTTGCATATTTCAGGGTTTCGTAGAAAAGGAATATCAAACGGAGTCCAAATGGAATGAAACCTTCGGGAACGTGATTTTCGGAGCGAACATGATCCAGAGGACTTGGACCCTACGTCAAGAAAGCTACCAGGAAGGCACGAGGTAGGGGGCGCGCCTACCCCCCAGGCGCGCCCTCCACCCTCGTGTGGCCCATGTTCCTCCACCGATGTACTCCTTCCTCCTATATATACCTACGTACACCCAAACTACCAGATACAGAGCCAAAACCCTAATTCCACCGCTGTAACTTTCTGTATACACGAGATCCCATCTTTTGGCCTTTTCCGGAGCTCCGCCGGAGGGGGCATCGATCACGGAGGGCTTCTACATCAACACCATAGCCTCTCCGATGAAGTGTGAGTAGTTTACTTCAGACCTTCGGGTCCATAGTTATTAGCTAGATGGATTCTTCTCTCTTTTTGGATCTCAATACAAAGTTCTCCCCCTCTCTCGTGGAGATCTATTCGATGTAATCTTCTTTTTGCGGTGTGTTTGTTGAGACCGATGAATTGTGGGTTAATGATCAAGTTTATCTATGAACAATATTTGAATCTTCTCCGAATTCTTTTACGTATGATTGGTTATCTTTGCAAGTCTTTTAAAATTATCAGTTTGGTTTGGCCTACTAGATTGATCTTTCTTGCAATGGGAGAAGTGCTTAGCTTTGGGTTCAATCTTGCGGTGTCCTTTCCTAGTGACAGTAGGGGCAGCAAGGCACGTATTGTATTATTGCCATCGAGGATAACAAGATGGGGTTTACATCATATTGCATGAGTTTATCCCTCTACATCATGTCATCTTGCTTAAAGCGTTACTCTGTTCTCTTGAACTTAATACTCTAGATGCATGCTGGATAGCGGTCGATGTGTGGAGTAATAGTAGTAGATGCAGGCAGGAGTCGGTCTACTTCTCTCGGACGTGATGCCTATATACATGATCATACCTAGATATTCTCATAACTATGCTCAATTCTGTCAATTGCTCAACAGTAATTTATTTACCCACCATAATACTTATGCTCTCGAGAGAAGCCACTAGTGAAACCTATGGCCCCGGGGTCTATTTTCCATCATATTAATCTTCCATCAACAAGCTATTTCCTTTTCTGTTTATTTTGCTTTCTTTACTTTGCATCTTTATCATAAAAATACTAACAATATTATCTTATCATATCTATCAAATCTCACTCTCGTAGGTGATCATGAAGGGATTGACAACCCTTTATTTCGTTGGTTGCGACGAGTTTATTTGTTTGTGTAGGTGCGAGGGACTCATGCGTGGCCTCCTACTGGATTGATACCTTGGTTCTCAAAAACTGAGGGAAATACTTACGCTACTTTGCTGCATCACCCTTTCCTCTTCAAGGGAAAACCAACGCAGTGCTCAAGAGGTAGCAAGAAGGATTTCTGGCGCCGTTGTCGGGGAGTCTACGCAAAAGTCAACATACCAAGTACCCATCACAAACCCTTATCTCCCGCATTACATTATTTCCATTTGCCTCTCGTTTTCCTCTCCCCCACTTCACCCTTGCCGTTTTATTCGCCTTCTCTCTCCGTCCTCCTTCTCTTTCTCTATTTGCCTCTTTTTGCCCGTCTCTTGTTTGCTTGTGTGTTGGATTGCTTGCTTGTCACGATGGCTCTACCTAGAATTGGTGATCATCACCTTAAAATGTTAGAAGAGATCGAAAGCAACATTAGGAGCTTTATGGTCTTACAATTTGAACATAATAATTTCTTTAGAAACGAGATAAGGAACAAAAAAGCTTTATGGGTTTTATGAATAAAGAGCTCGATGACATGACTAAAGAATTTGATGGTTTGAGATCTCAGATTGCTCACCTTGAGAAGCTAATAGATGAAGTCTTGGATAAGCAGGCCACCTTAGTTAATAAGATGACCGCTAAGCCAGAAAATTTGGAGGAAAATAAAGATGAAGATCTAAAAGTTATTGATGTGTCCCCTATTAAATCTTTCTTTTGCAATATGAATCTTGATAATGATGGGACTGAATATGATCCACCTTTACCTAGAAGGCGTTCCAAAAATTCGGAGTCTTTAGACCTTCATGCTAAAATTGTTAAAAGTGGGATTGAAGAAGTTAAAACTTTAAATATCAATGAACCCACTATTTTGGATCTCAAGGAATTTAATTATAATAATTGCACTTTGATAGATTGTATTTCCTTGTTACAATCCGTGCTAAATTCTCCTCATGCTTATAGTCAAAATAAAGCCTTTACCAAACATATTGTTGATGCTTTGACGCAATCTTATGAAAAAAAACTTGAGTTGGAAGTTTCTATCCCTAGAAAACTTTATGATGAGTGGGAACCTACTATTAAAATTAAAATTAAAGATCATGAATGTTATGCTTTGTGTGATTTGGGTGCTAGTGTTTCCACGATTCCAAAGACTTTGTGTGATTTGCTAGGTTTCCGTGATTTTGATGATTCCTCTTTAAACTTGCACCTTGCGGATTCAACTATTAAGAAAACTATGGGTAGAATTAATGATGTTCTTATTGTTGCAAATAGGAATTATGTGCCCGTAGATATTATTGTTGTTGACATAGATTGCAATCCTTCATGTCCTATCTTTCTTGGTAGACCTTTTCTTAGAACGATTGGTGCAATTATTGATATGAAGGAAGGGAATATTAGATTCCAATTTCCGTTAAGTAAAGGCATGGAACACTTCCCTAGAAATAAAATTAAATTAACATATGAATCTATTATGAGAGCCACTTATGGAGTGCCTACCAAAGATGGCAATACCTAGATCTATTCTTGCTTTTATGCCTAGCTAGGGGCGTTAAACGATAGCGCTTGTTGGGAGGCAACCCAATTTAATTTTTATTCCTTGCTTTTTGCTCCTGTTTAGTAATAAATAATTTATCTAGCCTCTGTTTTGGTTGAGTTTTTTGTGTTTAATTAGTGTTTGCGCCAAGTAGAACCGTTGGGAAGACTTGGGGAAAGTCTTTTTAATCTTGCTGTAAAAAAACAGAAACTTTAGCGCTCACGAGAATTGCTGTAAGTTTTATTTGGAAAGTGATATTTAGTTAATTATTTTTGCAGATGATTAGCATATAAATTCCTCACGTCCAGCAATTTATTTTAGAAATTTTGGGCTTCCAGAACTTGCGTTAGCTGCAGATTACTACAGACTGTTCTGTTTTTGACAGATTCTGTTTTTTGTGTGTTGTTTGCTTATTTTGATGAATCTATGGCTAGTAAAATAGTTTATAAACCATAGAGAAGTTGGAATAAAGTAGGTTTAACACCAATATAAATAAATAATGAGTTCATTACAGTACCTTGAAGTGGTGTTTTGTTTTCCTTCGCTAAGGGAGCTCACGAGATTTTCTACTTTAAGTTTTGTGTTGTGAAGTTTTCAAGTTTTGGGTGAAAGATTTGATGGATTACGAAACAAGGAGTGTCAATAGCCTAAGCTTGGGGATTCCCATGGAACCCCAAGATAATCTAAGGACACCTAAAAGCCCAAGCTTGGGGATGCCCCGGAAGGCATCCCCTCTTTCGTCCACTTCCATCGGTAACTTTACTTGGAGCTATATTTTTATTTACCACATGATATGTGTTTTGCTTGGAGCGTCTTGTATTATTTGAGTCTTTATTTGTTAGTTTTACACAATCATCCTTGCTCTACACATATTTTGAGAGAGACACACATGATTCGGAAATTGTTAGAATACTCTATGTGCTTCATTTATATCTTTTGAGTTATATAGTTTTTGCTCTAGTGCCTCACTTATATCTTTTAGGGCATGGTGGTGGATTTGTTTTATAGAAACTATTTTTCTCTCATGCTTCACTTAGATTATTTTGAGAGTCCTACAAAACATCATTGTAATTTGCTTTAATTATGTTAGGCATTCAAGATTAATATTTTTTTTCTTATGAGTGTGTTGAATACTATGAGATGTTTGATACTTGATAATTGTTTTGATATATGGAGATGGTGATATTAGAGTCATGTTAGTTGAGTAGTTGTGAATTTGATAAATGCTTGTGTTGAAGTTTGTGATTCCCGTAGCATGCACGTATGGTGAACCGTTATGTAAAGAAGTTGGAGCATGAATTATTTATTGATTGTCTTCCTTATGAGTGGCGGTCGGGTACGAGCGATGGTCTTTTCCTACCAATCTATCCCCCTAGGAACATGCACGTAGTACTTTGCTTCATAACTAATAGATTTTTGCAATAAGTATGTGAGTTCTTTATGACTAATGTTGAGTCCATGGATTATACGCACTCTCACCCTTCCACCATTGCTAGCCTCTCTAATACCGCGCACCTTTCGCCCGTATCATACACCCACCATATGCCTTCCTCGAAACAGCCACCATACCTACCTATCATGGCATTTCCATAGCCATTCCGAGATATATTGCCATGCAACATTCCACTGTTTTCGTTTACTATGACACGCTCCATCATTGTCATATTGCTTCGCATGATCATGTAGTTCACATTTTTAGTTGTGGAAAAGCCACCGTTCATAATTCTTTCGTACAAGTCACTCATGCGTCATTGCTAATTTGCTATCCCGGTATACCGCTGGAGGCATTCATATAGAGTCATACTCTGTTTTAGTATCGAGTTGTAAATAAGTAGGAGTGTGATGATCATCATTCATAGAGTATTGTCCCAAAAGAAGAAAAAAAAAGAAAGGCTAAATAAAAAAAGGAAGGCCCAACAAAATAAATAAAAAGGGACAATACTACTATCCTTTTCCACACTTGTGCTTCAAAGTAGCACCATGATCTTCATGATAGTGAGTCTCCTATGTTATACTAGTGGGAATTTTTCATTATAGAACTTGGCATGTATATTCCAACGATGGGCTTCCTCATAGTGCCCTAGGTCTTCGTGAGCAAGCAAGTTGGATGCACACCCACTTAGTTCTTTTTGTTGAGCTTTCATATACTTATAGCTCTAGTGCATCCATTGCATGGCAATCCCTGCTCACTCACATTGATATCTATTAATGGGCATCTCCATAGCCCGTTGATACACCTAGTTGATGTGAGACTATCTTCTCCCTTTTTGTCTTCTGCACAACCACAATTCTATTCCACATATAGTGCTATGTCCATGGCTCACGCTCATGTATTGCGTGAAAATTGAAAAGGTTTGAGAACACCAAAAGTATGAAACAATTGCTTGGCTTGTCATTGGGGTTGTGCATGATTTAAATACTTTGTGTGGTGAAGGTGGAGCATAGCGAGACTATACAATTTTGTAGGGATAACTTTCTTTGGCCATGTTATTCTGAAGAGACATAATTGCTTGGTTAGTATGCTTGAAGTATTATTATTTCTATGTCAATATTGAACTTTTGTCTTGAATCTTTCGGATCGGAATATTCATACCACAATTAAGAGAATTACATTGAAATTATGCCAAGTAGCATTCCACATCAAAAATTCTGTTTTTTTATCATTTACCTACTCGAGGACGAGCAGGAATTAAGCTTGGGGATGCTTGATACGTCTCCAGCGTATCTATAATTTTTGATTGTTCCATGCTATATTATATCCTGTTTTGGACATTATTGGGCTTTATTATACACTTTTATATTATTTTTGGGACTAACCTATTAACCGGAGGCCCATCCCAGAATTGCTGTTTTTTGCCTATTTCAGAGTTTCGCAGAAAAGGAATATCAAACGGAGTCCAAACGAAATGAAACCTTCAGGAACGTGATTTTCGAAACGAGCATGATCTAGAGGACTTGGACCCTACGTCAAGAAAGCTACCAGGAAGGCACGAGGTAGGGGGGCGCGCCTACCCCCCCCCCCCAAGCGCACCCTCCACCCTCGTGGGGCCCATGTTGCTCCACCAACGTACTCCTTCCTCCTATATATACCTACGTACCCCAAACTACCAGATACGGAGCCAAAACCCTAATTCCACCGTCGTAACTTTCTGTATACATGAGATCCCATATTTTGGCCTTTTCTGGAGCTCCGCCGGAGGGGGCATCGATCACGGAGGGCTTCCACATCAACACCATAGCCTCTCCGATGAAGTGTGAGTAGTTTACTTCAGACCTTCGGGTCCATAGTTATTAGCTAGATGGCTTCTTATCTCTTTTTGGATCTCAATACAAAGTTCTCCCCCTCTCTTGTGGAGATCTATTCGATGTAATCTTCTTTTTACGGTGTGTTTGTTGAGACCGATGAATTGTGGGTTTATGATCAAGTTTATCTATGAACAATATTTGAATCTTCTCTGAATTCTTTTATGTATGATTGGTTATCTTTGCAAGTCTCTTCGAATTATCAGTTTGGTTTGGCCTACCAGATTGATCTTTCTTGCAATGGGAGAAGTGCTTAGCTTTGGGTTCAATATTGTGGTGTCCTTTCCCAGTGACAGTAGGGGTATCAAGGCACGTATTGTATTGTTGCCATCGAGGATAACAAGATGGGGTTTACATCATATTTCATGAGTTTATCCCTCTACATCATGTTATCTTGCTTAGTGTTACTCTGTTCTCTTGAACTTAATACTCTAGATGCATGCTGGATAGCGGTCGATGTGTGGAGTAATAGTAGTAGATGCAGGCAGGAGTCGGTCTACTTGTCTTGGACGTGATGCCTATATACATGATCATACCTAGATATTCTCATAACTATGCTCAATTCTGTCAATTGCTCAATAGTAATTTGTTTACCCACCGTAATACTTATGCTCTCGAGAGAAGCCACTAGTGAAACCTATGGCCCCGGGGTCTATTTTCAATCATATTAATCTTCCGTCAACACCGTTTATTTTGCTTTCTTTACTCTGCATCTTTATCATAAAAATACCAAAAATATTATCTTATCATATCTATCAAATCTCACTCTCGTAGGTGACCGTGAAGGGATTGACAACCCCTTTATTGCGTTGGTTGCGAGGAGTTTATTTGTTTGTGTAGGTGCGAGGGACTCGTGCGTGGCCTCCTACTGGATTGATACCTTGGTTCTCAAAAACTGAGGGAAATACTTATGCTACTTTGCTGCATCACCCTTTCCTCTTCAAGGGAAAACCAACACAGTGCTCAAGAGGTAGCAAACTCCCACTTAGATAAGACATCCCTCTAGTCATGTAAATGATCATGTGATCCATATCAACTAAGCCATGTCCGATCATCACGTGAGATGGAGTAGTTTTCAATGGTGAACATCACTATGTTGATCATATCTACTATATGATTCACGCTCGACCTTTCGGTCTCAGTGTTCCGAGGCCATATCTGCATATGCTAGGCTCGTCAAGTTTAACCCGAGTATTCTGTGTGTGCAAAACTGGCTTGCACCCGTTGTATGTGAACATAGAGCTTATCACACCCGATCATCACGTGGTGTCTCGGCACGACGAACTATAGCAATGGTGCATACTTAGGGAGAACACTTGTACCTTCAAATTTAGTGAGAGATCATATTGTAATGCTACCGTCGTACTAAGCGAAATAAGATGCGTAAAATATAAACATCACATGCAATCAAAATATGCAACATGGTATGGCCATCATCATCTTGCCGTTTGATCTCCATCTCCAAAGTACCGTCATGATATCCATCGTCACCGGCATGACACCATGATCTCCATCATCTTGATCCCTATCAACGTGTCGTCACATGGTCATCTCACCAACTATTGCTTTTGCAACTATTGCTATCGCATAGCGATAAAGTAAACCAATTATATGGCGCTTGCATCTTATGAAATAAAGAGACAACCATAAGGCTTCTGCCAGTTGCCGACAACTTTAAGAAAACATGATCATCTCATACAAAAATTTATATCTGATAACCCACAAGTATAGGGGATCAATTGTAGCCTCTTTCGATAAGTAAGAGTGTCGAAACCAACGAGGAACTAAATGTAGAACAAATATTCCCTCAAGTTTTATCGACCACCGATACAACTCTACGCATGCTTGACGTTCGCTTTACCTAGAACAAGTATGAAACTAGAAGTACTTTGTAGGTGTAACAGGATAGGTTTGCAAGAATATAAAGAGCACACAAATAAAAACTAGGGGCTGTTTTAGGTAAAGAAGCAATAAAGTTAGTATAGCAAGTGTAGAAAAGTGGTGGTAGGAGTTGCGAAATTGTCCCTAAGCAATTGACTACTTTACTAGACCGATAGCAAATTTTATGTGGGAGAGGCCACTGCTGGCATGTCATCCCTGACTTGGAATTCTATGCACTTATGATTGGAACTATTGGTAAGGATCTGCAACTACTAACATTCATTAAGGTAAAACCCAACCATAGCATTAAGATATATTGGTCCCCCTTCAATCCCGTATGCATCAATTTCTATGCTAGGTTGAAGCTTCTGTCATTCTTACCCTCCAATACATAGTACTATCAACATACAATGAAACCTATGGTGTGATCCACGCGCGCGCTCATATGATGGGCACCAAAGGACAGCAACATAACCACAAGCAAATTAAACCAATCATATCAATTCACCAATTACCGATAGGACAACGAAAATCTACTCAGACATCATAGGATGGCAACACATCATTGGATAATAATATGAAGCATAAAGCACCATGTTCAAGTAGAGGGTACAATGGGTTGCGGGAGAGTGGACCGCTGTAGATAGATGGGGGAAGGTGATGAAGATGTTGGTCAAGATGACGAAGGTGTTGTTGTAGATTGCGGTGACGATGATGGCCCCGGCGGTGTTCCGGCGCCACCGGAAGAGAGGGGGAGAGGGCCCCCCTTATTCTTCTTCTTCCTTGACCTTCTCCCTAGATGGGAGAAGGGTTTCCCCTTTGGTCCATGGCCTCTATGGCATAGGAGGGGCGAGAGCCCCTCCGAGATTGGATCTGTCTCTCTGTCTCTCTCTGTTTCTGCGTTCCAGATTCTACCCTTTCACTGTTTCTTATATTCCCAGAGATCCGTAACTCCGATTGGGTTGAAACTTGGACACAATTTTTATCCGGATATTATCTTTCTTGCGGCGAAAGAAGGGTACCAACCTCCTTACGGGATGGCCACGAGGGCTCAGGGCGCCCCTGATCCCCTAGGGCGCACCCCCTGCCTCGTGGCCCCCTCGGGCATCGTTTCGCATTGATTTTCTTCCCAAAAATCAAATATATTCCAAAAAAATGTCCGTCAGTTTTTATCCCGTTTGGACTCTGTTTGATATCGATTTTCTATGAAACAAAAAACCTGCAACAAACAGGACTAGCACTGGATCAATATGTTAGTCCCAAAAATAGTATAAAAACTTGCCAAAAGTATATGAAAGTTGTTGAATATTGGCATGGAACAATAAAAAATTATAGATATGACAGAGACGTATCAGCATCCCCAAGCTTAATTCCTACTCGTCCTCGAGTAGGTAAATGATAAAAAAGATAATTTTTGATGTGGAATGCTACCTAGCATAATCTGATCATGTAATCTGATCATGGCATGAATATTAAGACACGAGTGATTCAAAGCAATAGTCTATCATTTGACATTAAGACAATAATACTTCGAGCATACTAATAAAGCAATCATGTCTTTTCAAAAAACATGGCCAAAGAAAGTTATCCCTACAAAATCATATGGTCTGGCTATGCTCCATCTTCACCACACAAAATATTCAAATCATGCACAACCCCGATGACAAGCCAAGCAATTGTTTCAGACTTTTGATGTTCTCAAACCTTTTCAACTTCCACGCAATACATGAGCGTGAGCCATGGATATAGCACTATAGGTGGAATATAATATGATGATGGAGGTTGTGTGGAGAAGACAAAAAAGGGAGAAAGTCTCACATCAACGCGGCTAATCAAAGGGCTATGGAGATGCCCATCAATTGATGTCAATGCGAGGAGTAGGGATTGCCATGCAACAGATGCACTAAGAGCTATAAGTGTATGAAAGCTCAAACTGGAAACTAAGTGGGTGTGCATCCAACTTGCTTGCTCATGAAGACCTAGGGCACTTGAGGAAGCCCATCGTTGGAATATACAAGCCAAGTTCTATAATGAAAATTCCCACTAGTATATGAAAGTGATAACTCAAGAGACTCTCTGTAATGCCCCGTATGTAACCTGCCATATTTGTATTCCAACTCTTGCCATTTTCGGCACTAAGTTATGATATTTCCTCATTGTTGGGTTTTGTCTCCGTGTTGCTTTTGTCTTTGTCATGCATCTCATATCATGTCATCATGTGCATCGCATTTGCATACGTGTTCGTCTCTTGCATTCGAGCATTTTCCCCGTTGTCCGTTTTGCATTCTGGCGCTCCTATGTCCTCCGGTGTCTCCTTTTACCTCTTTTCGTGTGCGGGTGTTAAACGTTCTCGGACTGAACTGAGACTTCCCAAGCGGCCTTGGTATACTACCGGTAGACCGCCTGTCAAGTTTCGTGCCATTTGGACTTTGTTTGATACTACAACGGTTAACCGAGGAACCAAAAAGGCCTCGTGTGTGTTGCAGCCCAACACCTCTCCAAAGTGGCCCAAAACCCACCTAAACCCCCTCCATTATCTCGGTCATTCGATCACGATCACGTGGCCAAAAACCGTGCTCAATCTGGAGCCTCCTAGCTCCCTCTACCTATAAATATGTGCACTCCGAAATTTTCGGGTCCAAAACCCTAGCCTCTTCTTCCCCGCGCGGCCGGACACGTCCGGATCGGACCGGACGCGTCCGCCCTGCCGCCTTAGCCTCTCCCGCGCCGCCACGTCACTGCCACCGACCCACCACCGCCGAGGCCCGCAGGGCCTAGATCTGGCCCCAGCGGGCCAGTACCCCATCACCGCCCACCCGCGGACGATCCCGCCGAGGCCGCCGCGCCTCCTCACCGTCCGGCGCCGCCCCTCCGCCGCGCCGCCGCTCCTCTTGCTCGCCGGCCGCCGCGCTTCTCCGTCGCCGGCGCCGCCACGCCACCGCGGCCACCGCCATCGACCGCCCCGCGCCGGCATGCGTCGCCTCCCGCCGGCCGACCTCGCCCGTCTCCTCCAAGTCCGGCCGGCTGCTCCTACCCCTCTCCGGCGAGCTCTCCTCCGAGCTCCGGCGAGTACTGTTCCGGTGAACTTCATTTTGCGTGCCCGATCCCGATCCAGATCTGGATCCGAAACCCTAACGGTTGACTTTTGTCCCAGTTTCACTATTTTTTAGCATATTTCATCATGCCATATCTTTGCATCCGTGGCTCCGTTTTGGGCGTGTAGCATGTCAAATTGTTCATCTCGATGTGTACTTCATTTAATTCCATTGCACTATGTTCATTTGAGTTCATCTTGTTGCCCCAAATGCTGTTGCAAGAGTGCTATGTAATGTTAGTTTCAGATTCTTATCAGAATTTGGACATTTTTCATTTTTGCCATGAGTAATGTGTGCCTCCTATGAACTTGAGCCCTACATGTGTTTTGAAGTATGCCATGCCATCTTTACAGGGGTGTATGCCATGTATTTTTATGATCTTTGTGGTGACTAGAACAAGCATGCAAAGTAGCTCTCATAATGTTGCTGATTTCAGGGACTTAGAAATCTTCTAAGACTTTTCCCTGATGATATTTTATGCCATGTATTCTTGTTGCTATAGAGTGATCCATGCCTCTTTTGAGCATGTTCAGTAAGGATGATTTTGAGATATTGTTATGCTCTATCCATACATGTCTTTGTTTGCATTTATGGAGCACCCTAGCATGACTCAATCTTGCTCTACTTTTGCTATAAAATGTTCCTGGCAGATTGTTTACATGTTAAGCAATTTTGCCAAGGTTGTTGTAGTTGATCCGTGCATGCTATAAGAGTGTTCTTGCCATGTTTAGCTTCTATGTCATGTCTACTTTTTGGGTGTATGCTTAGTTTGTCATGCAATGCCTTGTGGTGAGTGCATCGAGCTCGTAAACATGCCTACGTGAATCTGTTTTTGCCATGTTCCAGTTTTCTGCTAAGTCTGAATGTGTTAACGAAACTTGCTATGTTCACATGGTTGCCATTGTATTTCCTGATCCCTTTTGGCTCATGGTCAGTAAGGGAATTTTGTTATATGCTTTGTGTAGTTTCATGCCATGCTTTGCTTTGCCATGATATGTTCCTGTAGCATGTTGTTATCTTACTCTAAACATTGCTTCCTGATGTTAAATCCTGACATGTTATTTTCACTAAGTCTGTAACCTGATATCTTTTGCACTTTTGCCATGCTTGTTTGAACCTGCTATTGTGTGAATTAGCCGTAGCTCAGTGTTCATCTTTTGTCAAGCATCTTGAGTGTATCACTGCCATGTGCTTTATTGTTATGTTAGAGTGCAGTAGCTTGTTGTTGTTGATGCATTTAGATGGCCTCGTGCTGTTAATCACAGATTTGTGCCATTATTGTTTTGCTTGCCATTTTCAAACCGTGCATCCGATTCCGGTGATCTTTATACCGATTTCGACTGTAATCAACCCATCTTTCCAGCAGAACTCTTGGTTTTCCAAGTTGAGGCCTGGTTCAATCTTTTCCTTCCAGAGCATGCATATGCATTGCATATCACATCCCTCATATCATGTCATGTTTTGCATCATGTTGTCTGTGCATTGCACATGGTTGATTGTGGTTCCCTTTGTTTGTGTTCTTGCTTTGGGTAGAGCCGGGAGACGAGTACGTGATCGAGGAACTAGTTGAGTACGCTTACGAGGATCAAGCTAATGTCAACTCGGAGAACTTTGCAGGCAAGATGACCGTACCCTCGAAATCACTTCTATCTTTGCTTTCTAGATGCTCACTCTATTGCTATGCCTATGCTACGATACCTACTACATGATTTATCATGCCTCCCATATTGCCATGGCAAGCCTCTAACCCACCTTGTCCTAGCAAACCGTTGTTTGGCTATGTTACCGCTTTGCTCAGCCCCTCATATAGCGTTGCTAGTTGCAGGTGAAGATTGGAGCTTATTCCTTGTTGGAACATGTTTTATTATTGTGATATCATTATTATATCGTGTTTACTTTAATGCATCTATATACTTGGTAAAGGGTGGAAGGCTCGGCCTTATGCCTGGTGTTTTGTTCCACTCTTGCCGCCCTAGTTTCCGTCATACCGGTGTTATGTTCCTTGATTTTGTGTTCCTTACACGGTTGGGTTATAATGGGAACCCCTTTACAGTTCGCCTTGAATAAAACTCCTCCAGCAAGACCCAACATTGGTTTTACCATTTGCCACCTAGCCTTTTTCCGTTGGGTTTCATGGACTCAAGGGTCATCTTTATTTTAAACCCCCGGGTCAGTGCTCCTCTGAGTGTTGGTCCAACCTGTCAGCTGCCGGTGGCCACCAGGGGCAACTCTGGGCTGGCCTACCAGAACCTTGGACAATCCGGTGTGCCCTGAGAACGAGATATGTGCAGCTCCTATCGGGATTTGTCGGCACATTCGGGTGGCTTTGCTGGTTTAGTTTTACCATTGTCGAGATGTCTTGTAACCGAGATTTCGAGTTTGATCGGGTTGTCTTGGGAGAAGGAATATCCTTCGTTGACCATGAGAGCTTGTGATGGGCTAAGTTGGGACACCCCTGCAGGGATTTGAACTTTCGAAAGTCGTGCCCGCGGTTATGGGCAGATGGGAATTTGTTAATGTCCGGTTGTAGAAAACCTGAACTTAACTTAATTAAAATGAATCAATAGAGTGTGTGGCCATGATGGTCTCTTTTTGGCGGAGTCTGGGAAGGGAACATGGTCTCGTGTTATGCTTGAACGTAGGTTGTTCTAGGATCACTTCTTGATCATAGATTCTCGACCATGCCTTGCTTTTCTCTTCTCGCTCTCATTTGCGTATGTTAGCCACCATATATGCTAGTGCTTGCTACAGCTCCACCTCATACCTTTTTCCCCTACCTATAAGCTTAAATAGTCTTGATCACGAGGGTGTGAGATTGCTGAGTCCCCGTGACTCACAGATTACTTTAAAAAACCAGATGCAGGGACCGATGATACCATTCCAGGAGATGCGACTGAGATCAAGTGGGAGTTCGATGAGGACTCAGGATGATACTACGTTTCTTTTCCAGACGATCAGTAGTGGAGCCTAGTTGGGGTGATCGGGGACATATGCATTTGGGGTTGTCTTTATTTTGGTGTAACATCCCAAATTTTCAATTTGGAATGTTATACATTAGATCATCATTGCATATCATAATTTATTTGCTTTTGGTTTTGATCCTAGAAATTCTACGCAACACAAGGACCCACGGAGAGAGTTGGGGATTTCGTTATTTTCATATTTGAGTTTTCTCAAATTTTGAGAATAGGATCATTTGATTTTAATTATTTTGTCATCAATTATTTCTATTACAAAAATACGAGAGATGGAATAAAATGAATTTCCCAAAATAAATAAATATTGAGGATTTAATAATAAAATCAAATAAGATTTTATTTCAGAGTTTTTGATATTTTATTTGAATTTAGGAAAAATGTGTGTTTTTCAAAATTGCATTTAGGCCCCAAATAAATGTTCACCTTGTGCGGCTTGATTTTAGAAGCCCGGGAAAATTTATTTCGGGATTTTTGGAGTTTGTTTAGTATTTCTTTTATTTGTTTTTCTGCGCGGAATAATTTAAAAAAACGCGAACCGACTTTGGGCCGTACCCGAGCGGGACTCCGCCCGGGGGCAGCCTTTATAAGCCGCCCGACCCGAGCCGCCATCCCACCGCGCCCGAAACCCTAATCAGCCACCGCCGCCGGACCCGCCGCCCGAGGTCAACCTCGTTTTCACCGCCCATTTTTTTAAAGGAAAAAAGAAACAAAAAAGTCGCGGTTTATATATTTTTTTAGTTTCATTTTTTTTAAGTAGATCGGTTTTTCCGGTTTATTTATTTAGCGAGCGTTCGTTCGTTCGTTCGTTCTAGCGAACGTTCGTCGTTTTTCTTTTTCTCGGATTAAATCCGCGATTTTTCTGATCGCGATTCCTGATCCGATTTTCGTTTTAGTATAACTTTTCGCTCGTTTATCGGAATCAAGCGATTCAAGCGCCTGGAGTTTCGTCTCGAAACCCTCTATCCGTTTAACCAACTTAAACAAGTTTTTGCCACTGTAAAAATTGCCCTAGATCCAGAATAGTAAACAAAGCTTGTTTCTTTTGCCGTTTGACTTTCGTTGCTTCTTTTGATTTGATTCTTTTTGCAAACCGGAGTTCTTAAGTTGAACCTTCTGGTTAGATCTCTTATTTGAGTTTTACCCGTGCATTAGATGAATACTTATTGTATGCTCGTTTGTTTGTCTGCGATAGAATACCCAGAGTGCGCCGCCTGTTACTTCGATTCTCTAGGTTTCGCGGATCATCAGCAAGGCAATTAACACTTTGATTATACCTCCTATTACCCAGTTTTATTGCATTAGATCAATCTTCAAACATTGCATGATTAGGATCTAATTAAATTGTGGGATGGGAAGTAGTTGAGGTAGTACCTATTACCTGTTATATTATCAAACCTTTGGGAGTTACTTCTACGTTTGCCTATTATGACATGCTATGCTAGTAGACGTGGATTGGGTGAGTGATATCCATGACAGATGTGAGTTTGTTAATTAATGGTTTATCTAAGGTGGCAACTTAAACACACATCTGGGTGGATTGAGGTACCTGGGTATTCCAGGATTGCCTGTTTTTCTTTATGGTCCGCCACCCAGGCCCAAAGGGATCATGAGATTTTTCATACTAGAAACTTCCGTGTGCAGCCACAAGCTATTATGGGCTCTAGCATAGTTGATTAAGTCATGCGAACTCTTACAGGGTAGACTAGCAGATGTAGGGGAAAGTAGGTGTAACGGTCTATCCATCGTAAGGTGCTAGCGCTTCTGAAAGACTATGTCTCGGTCATCCGTTTCTCAAACACCATGTAGTGCGAGAAACCAAACGGAGGCGATCGAGTCTTGTGAGGAAAAGTGCGCAAACCTCTGCAGAGTGTATAAACTAATCATGGTTAGCCGTGTCCCCGGTTATGGACATCTTGAGTATCTAGTACTTGGATTATCATGTGAATCTCAACATGTTACTCTAAAATTAATTTTGTTGGGTTTTGTTTAATGATGATGCTTAATTGGGATTGAGGATGCTGTCAACCATTCTCAATGTTTAACAACTACCATGATAGTTAAATAAAATTTATTCCTTTGCAGTAGGGAAAAATTGGCTTTACGCAAAACTGTAACCATAGAGCTTTCCACCAGCCAAATATGCATATAGTATAGCTGTTTCATTCCATTACTCTCTATGTGTTACTTTGCCAGCATATTCCATGTGCTGACCCGTTTCGGGCTGCAACGTTAATGTTGCAGACTTTTCAGACGACGATTAAGGAGTTTTAGGTCGTGGTTCTATACTCAGTGATGCCGTTGGAGTTGATGGACTCACTTATCTTCCAAGCCTTCCGCTGTTATAGTTATTAGATGGCCTTAAGCCATATTTATTGTAATAAGTTCTCTATTGAGACACTCGATGTAATAAGTGTGTGATTGCTACTCTGTTATAAATCCTCCGAGTACTGTGTGGTGTCAGCATTACTGATCCAGGGATGACACCTGAGCACAGAGATCAGACTGTTTGAGGTCTGGTCGCTACAGAGATGGTATCAGAGCACACGCTGACTGTAGGACACGACCACTAAGCTAAAGACCTAGATCACTATTCACTCTCTTCTCTTCTGACCTCTCATCTTTTCTACTCTTTAGGATGGCGGATGCAAGGAACAAGTTCACGCAACCGGATGACGATACACCCTTTGGACGCCACTTGAAGGAAGTCACTAGATACCTGAACATAGGAGTACCAAGCTTCACCGGAACCTACAACGCCACTTTACCTGAAGAAGAGTGCTGGATGATTCAAGTTCAAGTTCCAGGAAGGACGTTCATGCCAGTCACTGAGCCCATAGAGTTTTCTTTTGATGCACCAACTTGGAGTCTAGGAAAGAGCATGGCAGCTCACATCGCCATGGGACGCATTGGAGAAGTCTACTGCAATAATGTCAAGGATACTATCTACCATATTTGTGGGCGCCGAGATGAGCACTAGGAGATGATCAGCACCAGAAAGGATAGATCAGTTGCAGCTTTTATCCAGGAGTTAAACCAGCACATTCGACGACAGGAGAACCAGATCTGTGCCGACATGATAGACGTGAAGAAGGCAAGGACAAGAATCAAGGAACTAGAGGAAGAACTCAAGGCTACACATGAAGATTATGAAGAAGAAATTGAAGTATTGGTGGAGAAGAATGACGATCTGATCAAGAAGATCGGGATATTTATGGGAGGCCCTACACCAGTAGATGAAGACGAAGAACCCAAGGAGATTCGTCCAGAAGACTACATCATCCTCGACGACACCGACTTGGACCCAGATGACAGCGATGATGACTATGTTGATGAAGCCGGAGCAGATATTATGGAGTCTACAACTGAAGAATATTTCTAGTAGACCACCTCATCAGTAGTAGTATTCCACCATGTAAATACACTAGCACTTTTGTGATAGTTAGATCGATTGTATGCCCTTGTTTGATTGAATGAATGAAGTGAATTGTTTGCTTTTGCCTCATGTGCATATGGGTAGTGTTTTCTCTTTAGACCCCCTCTATTCTAAACTCTCATCTTTTCTAAAGCCTCAGATGCCTCCGAGATGTGACCCCGGATTTACCTTTCCACCGGAGCTCACCCAGTTGATCCAGCAGCAGAACACATTGATGCAGTTGCTAGTTCAGAATCAGAATCAGGGGAACAACAACAACAACCGACTACCACCACCACCACCTGTTGATCACTTAGCCAGTTTTCTTAGGCTGAATCTGCCGGTGTTTTCCAGTAGCACCGAGCCGATAGTAGCAGATGATTGGCTCCGCAAGACAGCTAGAGAGTTGACCACAGCAGGATGCACAGATGCGGAGAAGGTGAAGTTTGCCGCACATCAGCTTGAAGGACCCGCAGCATCATGGTGGGAGAATTTCACAGCCACTTTCCCTGTCGACACTGTCACTTGGGACCAGTTTTAGCAGGCTTTTCGTACTGCCCATGTTTCAGCAGGAGCTATGGCCATGAAGAAGCGTGAGTTTCGCAACTTGCGCCAAGGAGGACGAACAGTTGGCCAGTATGTGGAGGACTTTAGTAAATTAGCATGTTATGCCCCAGATGATGTTGCTACGGATGCACCTAAGCAGGAGAAGTTTCTGTAAGGACTGAATGATGAGTTGAGCATGCAGTTGATGGTAGCCACCTTCAACAACTACCAGGAGTTGGTAGACCGTGCTCTTATGATTGAAGGCAAGCAGCAGCAAATTGAGAACCGCAAGAGGAAGTATGGACAAGGGAAGTATAATTCTGGAGCTCAGCAGAAGCCACGTTTTACCCCTAGACCAGGAGGACATTTTCAGCATACCCATGGAGGCGGTAGCTCGCACAATCACAACGGCACCAAGAATGGTAATGGCAATGGAGGAAGCAACGGCCAGAACCGTACCAACCCATCAACCCCAGCCAAGAAGGACCTGAGCCAAGTCACTTGCTTTAAGTGCCAGAAGACCGGACATTATGCCAATGAATGTCCTGAAGGCCAGAATGGCAATGGAAGCTCTGGGAAGAAGCCGAACCCTTTCAACAGGGGACAGGTGAACCACGTTAACGTGGAGGAGGTTGAAGAGCAGCCGGATGCCGTAATCGGTAAGTTTTTGGTTAAGTCATTTACTGCACTCGTTCTTTTTGATACTGGTGCATCGCATTCATACATATCAAGGGGATTTGTGGATAAGTATAACTTGCCCACTAAGGTTCTTAGAACACCTATGCTAGTAAGCTCACCAGGAGCGGAGTATATGGCCAGTCAAGGATGTTTTCAAGTGCCATTGAGTATAGGTAGGCATGTGTTTCCCTCGGATTTAATCATTTTGGAATCACAAGGATTGGATGTAATTCTGGGTATGGATTGGCTGTCGATGTACGGAGGAAACATTGATTGCGCCAGTAAGACAATTTTGCTTACTACCCCAGAAGGGAGAAGGATCAAGTATGTATCCCGACATGTGCCAAAAGGGACTCAAGTAAATTGTTTAACAGGAGTTGTGCAGGAGGAAGTACCAGTGGTAAGGGATTTCCCTGAAGTATTTCCAGAAGAGTTGCCAGGCATGCCACCGGATAGAGATATTGAGTTTTTGATTGAGCTATTGCCAGGCACAGGGCCAATATCAAAGAGACCATACAGGATGCCTGCAAAGGATTTGGTGGAGATTAAGAAGCAGATTAAGGAGTTACTGGATAAAGGTTACATTCGCCCAAGTTCGTCGCCTTGGGGATCACCAGTACTTCTAGTGGAGAAAAAGGATGGATCGTTAAGGATGGTTGTTGATTATCGAGGATTGAATGAAGTAACCATCAAGAACAAGTACCCACTACCAATGATCAATGATCTGTTTGATCGATTGCAAGGAGCTAAGGTATTTTCCAAGATCGATCTGCGATCAGGATACCACCAGTTGAAGATTCGAGAACAGGATATACCTAAGACAGCTTTTACCACCAGGTATGGGCTGTACGAGTATACCGTTATGTCATTTGGTCTGACTAACGCACCTGCCTATTTTATGAACATGATGAACAAAGTGTTTATGGAGTTCTTGGATAAGTTCGTCGTGGTGTTCATTGATGATATTCTGGTTTACTCGAAAAGTGAAGAGGAGCATAAGGAGCATTTGCGATTGGTACTTGAGAAGCTCAGAGAACATCAGTTGTATGCCAAGTTCAGCAAATGTGAGTTTTGGTTGAAGGAAGTAGGATTCCTCGGACACGTTATATCCGGAGAAGGTATATCAGTAGATCCCACTAAAGTTGATACCGTGACCAAGTGGGAGGCACCAACAACAGTTGGAGAGATCCGGAGTTTCCTTGGACTCGCAGGATACTACCGGAGATTCATTGAGAATTTCTCAAAGATTGCGAAGCCTATGACGGAGTTGTTGAAAGAAGGATACCAAGTTCATATGGACCGAGGAGTGTGAGGCTAGTTTCCAGGAGTTGAAGAAACGCTTGGTTACTTCACCAGTGTTGATTTTGCCAGACCAGACCAAGGATTATGAGGTGTACTGCGACGCTTCACGTCGAGGACTTGGAGCAGTGCTTATGCAGGAAGGGAGAGTTGTTTCATATGCCTCAAGACAACTTAAACCTCACGAGTTGAATTATGCTACGCATGATTTGGAGTTAGCAGCCGTAGTGCATGCACTGAAGACTTGGAGACATTTCCTCATTGGAAATCATTGTGAGGTGTACACGGATCACAAGAGTTTGAAGTACATTTTCACGCAGAAGGAGTTGAACCTCAGACAAAGGAGATGGTTGGAGCTCATCAAGGATTATGATATGAGATTGCATTACCATCCCGGAAAGGCTAATGTAGTAGCTGACGCATTAAGCCGCAAAAGCCATGTCAATACACTAATGACGGGAGAAATACCAAGGGAGTTAGCCGAAAATCTTCGTGAACTATGTTTGGAAATAGTTCCGAGAGGCTATGTAGCAGCATTGGAGATTCAGTCAACTTTGATGGATAGAATCAGAGAAGCTCAGAAGACTGACAAGGAGATTGCCTCTATAAAGGAGAAAATGAGCGAAGGAAAGGCTAAAGGATTTCGTGAGGATGAGCACGACACCCTATGGTTTGAAGACCGTGTTTATGTGCCCAATGACCCGGAGATCAGGAAGTTGATTCTGCAAGAGGCACACGATTCACCATATTCGATTCACCCAGGAAATACCAAGATGTATTTGGATTTGAAGGATATTTTCTGGTGGACCGGAATGAAGAAAGATATTGCGGAGTATGTAGCAGTTTGTGATGTATGTCAGAGAGTAAAGGCAGAGCATCAGAAGCCAGCAGGATTGCTACAGCCATTGCCGATACCCGAATGGAAGTGGGATAAGTTAGGCATGGATTTTATCACGGGATTACCCAGGACTCGTTCAGGCTATGACTCGATTTGGGTTGTAGTTGATCGGTTGACGAAAGTAGCTCATTTCATCCCGGTAAAGACCACTTACACCAGTGCTAAGTTGGCAAAGATATACATGACCAGGATTGTATGCTTACATGGAGTTCCGAGGAGTATAGTATCAGATAGAGGAACCCAGTTTACCTCAAAGTTCTGGAATCAGTTGCACGAAACTTTGGGTACCAGGCTAGAGTTCAGCACAGCTTTTCATCCACAGACAGATGGACAGACCGAGAGAGTCAATCAGATTTTGGAGGACATGCTGAGAGCTTGTGCGCTAGATTATGGATCTAGTTGGGACGAGAATTTGCCGTATGCAGAGTTCTCTTACAACAACAGCTATCAATCCAGTTTAAAGATGGCCCCTTTCGAAGCCTTGTACGGAAGGAGGTGCAGGACACCTTGACGTGGGATGAAGTTGGAGACCGCCAGTTGTTTGGACCTGACTTGATTAAGGAGTCTGAACAGAAGGTGAAATTGATTCGCGATAGGCTCAAGGTAGCCCAGTCCAGACAGAAGAGTTATGCAAATTCTAAACGCAAGGAGACAGTTTACGAAGTTGGAGATAGAGCTTATCTACGAGTATCCCCACTTCGGGGAACAAAGCGCTTTGGTGTTAAAGGAAAGTTAGCGCCATGATTTGTAGGACCATACCGAGTATTGGAACGTATGGGAGAAGTGGCCTACAAGTTGGAATTGCCTGAAGGATTGTCAGGAGTTCATGATGTGTTCCACATTTCTCAGTTGAAGAAGTGCCATGCGAAGATGGCTGACATACCCTTGAGAGACACAGTGCCATTGGAAGCAATTCAGTTGGATAATGATTTTACCTATGAGGAGAAACCAGTTAAGATTCTAGAGTATGCCAGTCGAGTCACCCGCAGCAAGGTTATCAAGTTTTGCAAGGTTCAATGGAGCCACCACACGGACGATGAAGCCACCTGGGAGCGAGAGGAAGATTTGCTCAAGGACCACCCTCATGTATTTTCTAGCCAACCCGAATCTCGAGGGCGAGATTCATCTTAAGGGGGGTAGGTTTGTAACATCCCAAATTTTCAATTTGGAATATTATACATTAGATCATCATTGCATATCATAATTTATTTGCTTTTGGTTTTGATCCTAGAAATTCTATGCAACTCAAGGACCCACGAAGAGAGTTGGGGATTTCGTTATTTTCATATTTGCGTTTTCTCAAATTTTGATAATAGGATCATTTGATTTTAATTATTTTGTCATCAATTATTTCTATTACAAAAATATGAGAGAGGGAATAAAATGACTTTCCCAAAATAAAGAAATATTGAGGATTTAATAATAAAATCAAATAAGATTTTATTTCGGAGTTTTTCGATATTTTATTTGAATTTAGGAAAATGTGCGTTTTTCAAAATTGCATTTAGGCCCCAAATAAATGTTCACCTTGTGCGGCTTGATTTTAGAAGCCCGGGAAAATTTATTTCAGGATTTTTGGAGCCCGTTTAGTATTTCTTTTATTTGTTTTTCTGTGCGGAATAATTTAAATAAAAAACTCGAACCGACTTTGGGCCGTACCCGAGCGGGACTCCGCCCGGGGGCAGCCTTTATAAGCCGCCCGACCAGAGCCGCCAGCCCACCGCGCCCGAAACCCTAATCAGCCACCGCCGCCGCCGCCGGACCCGCCGCCCGAGGTCAACCTCGTTTTCGCCACCAGTTTTTTTATTTTAGAAAAGTCGCGGTTTTTATATTTTTTTGTTTCGTTTTTTTAAATAGATCGGTTTTTCCGGTTTATTTATTTAGTGAGCTTTCGTCCGTTCGTTCGTTCTAGCGAACGTTCGTCGTTTTTCTTTTTCTTGGATTGAATCCACGATTTTTCTGATCGTGATTCCTGATCCGATTTTCGTTTTAGTATAACTTTTCGCTCGTTTATCGGAATTAGGCGATTCAAGCGCCTGGAGTTTGGTCTCGAAACCCTCTATCCGTTTAACCAACTTAAACAAGTTTTTGCCACTATAAAAATTGCCCTAGATCCAGAATAGTAAACGAAGTTGTTTCTTTTGCCGTTTGACTTTCGTTGCTTCGTTTGATTTGATTCTTTTTGCAAACCGGAGTTCTTAAGTTGAACCTTCTGGTTAGATCTCTTATTTGAGTTTTACTCGTGCATTAGATGAATACTTATTGTATGCTTGTTTGTTTGTCTGCGATAGAATACCCGGAGTGCGCCGCCTGTTACTTCGAATCTCTAGGTTTCGCGGATCATCAGCAAGGCAAGTAACACTTTGATCATACCTCCTACTACCCAGTTTTATTGCATTAGATCAATCCTCAAACATTGCATGATTAGGATCTAATTAAATTGTGGGATGGGAAGTAGTTGAGGTAGTACCTATTACCTGTTATATTATCAAACCTTTGGGAGTTACTTCTACGTTTGCCTATTATGCCATGCTATGCTAGTAGACGTGGATTGGGTGAGTGATATCCATGACAGATGTGAGTTTGTTAATTAATGGTTTATCTAAGGTGGCAACTTAAACACACATCTGGGTGGATTGAGGTACCTGGGTATTCCAGGATTGCCTGTTTTTCTTTATGGACCGCCACCCAGGCCCAAAGGGATCATGAGATTTTTCATACTAGAAACTTCCGTGTGCAGCCACAAGCTATTATGGGCTCTAGCATAGTTGATTAAGTCGTGCGAACTCTTACAGGGTAGACTAGCAGATGTAGGGGAAAGTAGGTGTAACGGTCTATCCATCGTAAGGTGCTAGCGCTTCTGAAAGACTATGTCTCGGTCATCCGTTTCTCAAACACCATGTAGTGCGAGAAACCAAACGGAGGCGATCGAGTCTTGTGGGGAAAAGTGCGCAAACCTCTGCAGAGTGTATAAACTAATCATGGTTAGCCGTGTCCCCGGTTATGGACATCTTGAGTATCTAGTACTTGGATTATCATGTGAATCTCAACATGTTACTCTAAAATTAATTTTGTTGGGTTTTGTTTAATGATGATGCTTAATTGGGATTGAGGATGCTGTCAACCATTCTCAATGTTTAACAACTACCATGATAGTTAAATAAAATTTATTCCTTTGCAGTAGGGAAAAATTGGCTTTACGCAAAACTGTAACCATAGAGCTTTCCACCAGCCAAATATGCATATAGTATAGCTGTTTCATTCCATTACTCTCTATGTGTTACTTTGCCAGCATATTCCATGTGCTGACCCGTTTCGGGCTGCAACGTTAATGTTGCAGACTTTTCAGACGACGATTAAGGAGTTTTAGGTCGTGGTTCTATACTCAGTGATGCCGTTGGAGTTGATGGACTCACTTATCTTCCAAGCCTTCCGCTGTTATAGTTATTAGATGGCCTTAAGCCATATTTATTGTAATAAGTTCTCTATTGAGACACTCGATGTAATAAGTGTGTGATTGCTACTCTGTTATAAATCCTCCGAGTACTGTGTGGTGTCAGCATTACTGATCCAGGGATGACACCTGAGCACAGAGATCAGACTGTTTGAGGTTTGGTCACTACATTTGGTTCCGTAGTCGGACCTTGATTGAATCTGGATGATTGTAATGCTATATTTATGTATTGTGTGACATGGCGATTGTAAGCCAACTATGTACCTCTTTCCTTATTCAGTACATGGGATGTGTAAAGATTACCCCTCTTGCGACATTGCCTACAATGCAGTTATGCTTCTAAGTCGTGCTCCGACATGTGGGAGATATAGCCGCATCGTGGGTGTGACACTCTATATGAAGAACATGGTGCTACTATGAAGCACAAGTGTGGTAAAAGGATAGTAACATTGTGTATTCTCTCTTTTCTCTCATTTTTCTTCTTCTCTTTTTTTTTATTTTTTTGTAGGCTTCTTTGGCCTCTCTCCCTTTTTTGGGGGGGCTTCTCTGGCCACTTTTATTTTGATAACCACGCATGGGACAATGTTCTAATAATGATGGTCATCACACTTTTATTTACTTACAACTCAATATTACAACTCGATACTAGAACAAATGTATGACTCTATATGAATGCCTCCGGCGGTGTACCAGGATGTGCAATGATCTAGCATAGCAAAGATATCAAAAAACGGACAAGCCATGAAAATATCGTGCTAGCTATCTTACGATCATGCAAAGCAATATGACAATGAATGCTCAACTCATGTATATGATGATGATGGAAGTTGCATGGCAATATATCTCGGAATGGCTATGGAAATGCCATGATAGGTAGGTATGGTGGCTGTTTTGAGGAAGATATAAGGAGGCTTATGTGTGATAGAGCGTATTGTATCATGGGGTTTGGATGCACCGGCGAAGTTTGCACCAACTCTCGAGGTGAGAAAGGGCAATGCACGGTATCGAAGAGGCTAGCAATGATGGAAGGGTGAGAGTGCGTATGATCCATGGACTCAACACTAGTAGAAAAAGGACCTAATGTGAGACACATTAATGCCGGTTTGATTTTAGCCCGGTACTAATGGTACCATTAGTGCCGGTTCGAACGGCTATGCATTAATGCCGGTTCGTGTTGAACCTTTAGTACCGGTTCGTGCCACGAACCGGTACTAAAGGGGTGATGGCACGCTGGCGTCAGGCCGGGGCCCCACGATCACCTTTAGTACCGGGGCGTGTCACAAACCGGTACTAAAGGTCTAACCTTTAGTACCGGTTTGTGCAACGAACCAGTACTAAAGGGGTCTGACCTATAGTACCGGTTTGTGACACAAACTAGCACTATAGGGCAATTTTCAAACTCTACCCCCCCCCTCGCGAGTCGCCATTTCAGTTCTGAAAAAATCAAAAGAAAATGATAAAAACTTCAAAAAATAAAATCCTTCGAGAGGTAGTTATATTACTACATCTACTAGTTAGGAAAATTTGAAAACTTAAATTTGGACATGTTTTGCAAAAAGTGTAGGGAAAATGCAAAACGGCTATAACTTTTGCATACGATGTCGGAAAAAACGTATAATATATAAAAAATTCAGCACGGAAATCCGCATCCGATGGAGACGGCCTATGGCCTGTTTGCAATTTTTTAGAATCCTCAAATTCCAAAATGAAAAAAAGATATGGTCAAATTTCAATTTTTTAAATTTTTTTTTGTTAAATCTGGTCAAACTACTTATTCAAGAAGTATTAATGTTACTACATAATTATTCAAGAATATTAGTGTTACTAAATAATTATTTCAATTTTTTAAATTTTGGTCAAATCTGGTCAAACTATGGTCAAACTATGGTCAAACTATGGTCAAACTTATTCAAGAAATATTAGTGTTACTAAATAATTGCTGTTTTTTTAGAATAATAGTTTCAAACTCAAATGGTGAAACATGTGACCTAATGCTCAAGCTAAACTACTGAGGGTTAATAGGATTGACAGCTTACATTTGTCAGGAAAACAACAAGTGCAGACTTGGAATGTAGGGGGAATAGAACTCCGAAGTTAAGCGTGCTCAGGCTGGGGGAGTGAGAGGATGGGTGACCGGCCGGGAAGTCAGGCGATTTGGAATGAGTGATCCACACTTGAGCAGTTAAGAGAGGTGATTAGAGACTAAATCATCAAATAATTCAGAAAAAATTAAAATCGAAAAAAATCAATTTTTTCCCAAAATTTTCAAAAAAAAATCAAAAAAAACCTTTAGTACCGGTTGGCCGGTTGGTAACACCAACCGGTACTAAAGGTCCCCCATACCAGGGCACGAGCTCACGCCACGTGGTGGCACTTTAGCGCTGGTTCGTGCCGAACCGGTACTAAAGGGGGGGGGCTTTAGTGCCAACCCTTTAGTGCCGGTTATGGAACCGGCACTAAAGGCCCTTACGAACCGGCGCTAAAGCTCCGTTTTCTACTAGTGCAACATTAGTAATAAAGACCTCACATACTTATTGCGAAAGTCTATTAGCTATCGAAACAAAGTACTACGCGCATGCTCCTAGGGGGATAGATTGGTAGGAAAAGACCATCACTCGTCCTCGACCGCCACTCATAAGGAAGACAATCAATAAATAAATCATGCTCCGACTTCATCACATAATGGTTCACCATACGTTCATGCTATGGGAATCACAAACTTCAACACAAGTATTTCTACAATCCACAACTACCCACTAGCATGACTCTAATATCACCATCTTTATATCGCAAAAACTATTGCAAGGAATCAAACATATCATATTTAGTGATCTACAAGTTTTATGTAGGATTTTATGATTAACCATGTGAATGACCAATTCCTGTCATCTCTCTAAATAGATATAAGTGAACCAAGAGAGTTTAATTATTTCTACAAAAGATAGGCCCACTCTCTAACAAATATAAGTGAAGCAAAAGAGCATTCTACAAATGGCGGTTTTCTATGTGAAGAGAAACAGGCAATCCAAACTTCAAAAGATATAAGTGAAGCACATGAAGCATTCTATAAAGCCATATTCAAAAGATATAAGTGAAGTGCAATGAGAATTCTATAAATCAACCATGGACTATCTCATACCAGCATGGTGCATAACCAAAAATGAAAACTAAATGCAAAAGACGCTCCAAGATTAGCATATGTCACATGAACGAAGCGAATCCGAAAACATACTGATACTTGTTGAAGAAAGATGGGATGACTTCTGGGACATCCCCAAGCTTAGACGCTTGAGTCTCCTTGAATATTTACTTGGGGTGCCTTGGGCATCCCCAAGCTTGAGCTCTTGCCTCTCCTCCTTCTCCTCACATCGAGACCTCCTCGTTCTTGGAACACTTCATCCACACAAAACTCAACATAAAGCTCGGTAAGATCCGTTAGTATAATAAAGCAAATCACTACTCTAAGTACTGCTGCAAACCAATTCATATTTTATTTTTTCATTGTATCTACTGTAATATAAATTTTCCATGGCTTAATCCACTGATATAAATCGATAGTTTCATCAAAACAAGCAAACTATGCATCAAAAAACAGAATCTGTCTTAAACAGGACAGTCTGTAATAATCTGAACATTCACCATACCTCTTGTACTCCAAAAATTCCGGAATAATTATGAAAAATAAAAAATTTGTATAGAAAGACAGTGCAAAAAGTTTCGGAACCGTTTGATGTTCCAGTAAAAAATGTAAAATTGCGCACTACAGCCAAAGTTTCTGTTTTGCACCACACAAACCAACAAGCAATGTAAACATCCTAAAGGAAAATCTTGGCACATTATTTTTATAATACAATGGAATTGTACAAGGGGATAATTATTTTTGTTAAAAAATTTCTGTAATCAAGATTCACAAAGTTTCCGTGAGCATGAACAAAGTTCAAGGAGCTCCCCCACTTCAACAATGCTTGTCTCTCTCACTTTCACTTTCCTTTTTGAAAAGTTTTGGGTTCCCCTCTTTATTTTTTTGTTTTTAAACTTTATAAAAGTACTCAACAGAAATAAATGACTCTCTAAAACTTCTGGGTTGTCTCCCTGGCAGCGCTTTCTTTAAAGCCATTAAGCTAGGCATAAAGTGCTCAAGTAATGAATCCACCCGGATCCCAAGGTATATCAAAGCCAATTTGAATCAACAATGATTTGTAATTTAGTAGTGAGCACAAAGTAGCATATATCAAGCAATGATGAAGTCTAACTCTCTTCCTATGCATCGGCATGTCATACAAGAATGATTCATGCACATCAAGTAAAGGCCAATACATAACATAAGCAGCTTCTTACAATTCTATCGTGTTGGAAACAAAAAGAGGCGGAGATGTAGTTCCTCTCTCATAATAATTGCAAGTAGGAGCAGCAAGCACATGCATATTATAGTCATCAAAATTATCATGTGCAACGGTAAAAGGCAACCCATCAATATAATCCTTAATAAGTGCAAACTTCTCCGATATAGTGTAGTCGGGAGAATTTAAAAAGATAATAGGACTATCATGCATGGGTGGAATAGCAACAATTTCATGTTTAACATAAGGAACTATAGCGAGTTCATCTCCATAAGATTAATTCATATTGGCATCTTGGCCACAAGCATAGCAAGCATCATCAAAAAGGGATATTTCAAAAGAATCAACGGGATCATAACAATCATCATAGCATTCATCCTTCGGTGGATTCAAAGGGAAATTAAACAGTGTATGGGATAAAGATTTAGTCTCATTAGATGGTGGGAATGGGTGATCAATCCGATCTTCCTCCTTTTGTTCTTCGCTCTCCTCCTCATCTTTTTCATCCAATGAGCTCACAATGTCATTAATTTCTTCTTCCATAGACTCCTGCAAAATATTAGTCTCTTCTTGGATAGCGGAGGAGTCCTCAATATATGGTTTAATATAAGGATTAGAAGCATAATTATCATAGCAATATTTAAGTATGGCAAAATTTTCTGATTTGTAGAGAGTACTATCACACTCTTCAACAAAAGAAGCAATTTCACAAGTACCCCTAAAAGCAACAAATTCTTCAATTTGTTGAACATCATAGTAATTATAAACAACCTTAGTATACGAAGATACAATTCCATTATCACTAAACCCACATTGTTAAGGAAGGTGTTTCTTAGGGTCTTTAGAACAACAAGTACAATCATATATTTCACATAAATTCCAAGCATAGCACTGCAAACGGTGAATTTGATCTCGTAAAAGTTTCCCTTTTCAGATATGCGGTGTCGCACATAACAAGCATGCTCATCAAAAGATTTGCCCTCAACTAAGCTAGTTGGGGTTTCAGCCCGAGCACATAGGGATCGAAGATGATCCAAGTAAAAAGCTTTAGTAGTGTGATAGATTATGGGTGGTTCTTCAACCATTGATTCAGTAGGTACCGCTAATTTTTTTGGTATTTTGCGTTTTCTACCCATAACTAAAGATATTAAACAAGAGCACAAAATAAAAACTACTTAGTGATAAAGCAAACAAGCATACACGAGAATATTCACCCCACGCTATAACTCCCGGCAATGGCGCCAGAAAAAGGTCTTGATAACCCACAAGTATAGGGGATCAATTGTAGCCTCTTTTGATAAGTAAGAGTGTCGAACCCAACGAAGAGCTAAAGGTAGAACAAATATTCCCTCAAGTTTTATCGACCACCGATACAACTCTACGCACGCTTGACGTTCGCTTTACCTAGAACAAGTATAAAACTAGAAGTACTTTGTAGGTGTAACGGGATAGGTTTGCAAGAATATAAAGAGCACGTAGAATAAAAACTAGGGTTGTTTTAGGTAAAGAAGCAATAAAGTTACTATAGCGAGTGTGGAAAAGTGGTGGTAGGAGTTGCGAAATTGTCCCTAAGCAATTGACTACTTTACTAGACCGATAGCAAGTTTTGTGTGGGAGAGGCCACTGCTAGCATGTCATCCCTGACTTGGAATTCTATGCACTTATGATTGGAACTGTTAGCAAGCATCCGCAACTACTAATGTTCATTAAGGTAAAACCCAACCATAGCATTAAGATATATTGGCCCCCCTTCAATCCCGTATGCATCAATTTCTATGCTAGGTTGAAGCTTCTGTCACTCTTGCTCTCCAATACATAGTCCTATCAACATACAACTAACCCTATGGTGTGATCTACGCGCGCGCTCATATGATGGGCACCAAAGGACAGCAACATAACCACAAGAAAATTAAACCAATCATAGCAATTCACCAATTACCGATAGGACAACGAAAATCTACTCAGACATCATAGGATGGCAACACATCATTGGATAATAATATGAATTAAAGCACCATGTTCAAGTAGAGGGTACAGTGGGTTGCGGGAGAGTGGACCACTTTAGATAGATCGGGGAAGGTGATGAAGATGTTGGTGAAGATGACAGAGGTTTTGGTGTAGATTGCGGTGACGATGATGGCCCTGGCGGTGTTCCGACACCACAGAAAGAGAGGGGGAGAGGGCCCCCCTTCTTCTTATTCTTCCTTGACCTTCTCCCTAGATGGGAGAAGGGTTTCCCCTCTGGT
This sequence comes from Triticum aestivum, assembly GCF_018294505.1. Lineage (NCBI taxonomy): Eukaryota > Viridiplantae > Streptophyta > Magnoliopsida > Poales > Poaceae > Triticum > Triticum aestivum. The sequence goes on from NC_057794.1 coordinate 365,265,835, forward strand.
CCATGGCCTCCATGGCATCGGAGGGGCGAGAGCCCCTCCGAGATTGGATCTGTCTCTCTGTCTCTCTCTGTTTCTGCATTCCAGATTCTGTCCTTTCACCGTTTCTTATATCCCCGGAGATCCGTAACTCCGATTGGCTGAAATTTGGACATGATTTTTATCCGGATATTAGCTTTCTTGCCGCGAAAGAAGGGTACCAACTGCCTTATGGGGTGGCCACGAGGGCCCAGGGTGCGCCTGACCCCCTTGGACGCGGCCCCCTGCCTCGTGGCCCCCTCGGGCATCGTCTCACGTTGATTCTTCTTCCCAAAAATCACATATATTTCAAAAAAAATCTCTTCCAGTTTTTATCCCGTTTGGACTCCGTTTGATATGGATTTTCTGCGAAACAAAAAACATGCAACAAACAGGAGCTAGCACTGGGCACTGGATCAATATGTTAGTCCCAAAAATAGTATGAAAAGTTGCCAAAAGTCTATGAAAGTTGTAGAATATTGGCATGGAACAATAAAAAATTATAGATACGATGGAGACTTATCAATATCTCATCACGTCTTGAGTATATCACATCACAACATGCCCTGCAAAAACAAGTTAGACGTCCTCTACTTTGTTGTTGCAAGTTTTACATGGCTGCTACGGGCTTCTAGCAAGAACCGTTCTTACCTACGCATCAAAACCACAACGTGGTATAGTGATTGCTTTTTGATCTTCAGAAAGAACCATGTTCATTGAATCCGATTCAACTAAAGTTGGAGAAACTAACACCCGCCAGCCACCTGTGTGCAAAGCACGTCAGTAGAACCAGTCTCATGAACGCGATCATGTAATGTCGGTTCGGGCCGCTTCATCCAACAATACCTCCGAATCAAGAAACAACTAGTGACGGCAAGCAATATGTATATACCCAAGCCCGCAACTCCTTTGTATTCTACTCTTGCATATAACATCTTGCTACCTCTTGAGCACTACGTTGGATTTCGTTCAAGAGGAAAGGGTGATGCAGCAAAGTAGCGTAAGTATTTCCCTCAGTTTTTGAGAACCAAGGTATCAATCCAGTAGGAGGCTACGCGCGAGTCCCTCGTACCTGCACAAAACAAAAAACTCCTCGCGACCAATGCGATAAGGGGTTGTCAATCCCTTCACGGTCACTTACAAGAGTGAGATCTGATAGATATGATAAGGTAATATTTTTGGTATTTTTATGATAGATATGCAAAGTAAAATAAAGCAAAGTAAAAAAGCAAAGGAAATAACTAAGTATTGGAAGATTAATATGATGAAGATAGACCCGGGGGCCAAAGGTTTCACTAGTGGCTTCTCTCAAGAGCATAAGTATTTTACGGTGGGTGAACGAATTACTGTTGAGCAATTGACAGAATTGAGCATAGTTATGAGAATATCTAGGTATGATCATGTATATAGGCATCACGTCCGCGACAAGTAGACCGACTCCTGCCTGCATCTACTACTATTACTCCACTCATCGACCGCTATCCAGCATGCATCTAGAGTATTAAGTTCATGAAAATAGAGTAACGCCTTAAGCAAGATGACATGATGTAGAGGGATATATTCATGCAATATGATAAAAAAAACCCATCTTGTTATCCTCGATGGAAACAATACAATACGTGCCTTGCTGCCCCTACTGTCACTGGGAAAGGACACCGCAAGATTGAATCCAAAGCTAAGCACTTCTCCCATTGCAAGAAATATCAGTCTAGTAGGCCAAACCAAACTGATAATTCGAAGAGACTTGCAAAGATAACCAATCATACATAAAAGAATTCGGAGGAGATTCAAATATTGTTCATAGATAATCTTGATCATAAACCCACAATTCATCGGTCTCAACAAACACACCGCAAAAAGAAGATTACATCGAATAGATCTCCACAAGAGAGAAGAACCCATCTAGCTAATAACTATGGACCCGAAGGTCTGAGGTAAACTACTCACACTTCATCAGAGAGGCTATGGTGTTGATGTAGAAGCCCTCCATGATGGATGCCCCCTCCGGTGGAGCTCCGAAACAGGCCCCAAGATGGGATCTCGTGGATACAGAAAGTTGCGTCGGTGGAATTAGGGTTTTGGCTCCGTATCTGATCATTTGGGGTACGTAGGTATATATAGGAGGAAGGAGTACGTCGGTGGAGCAACAGGGGGGCCACGAGGGTGGAGGGCGCGCCTGGGGGGGGGTAGGCATGCCCCCTACCTTGTGGCCTCCTCCTTTGTTTCTTCACGTAGGGTCCAAGTCTCCTGGATCATGTTCGGTGAGAAAATCACGTTCCCGAAGGTTTCATTCCGTTTGGACTCCGTTTGATATTCCTTTTCTTCGAAACCCTAAAATAGGCAAAAAATAGCAATTTTGGGCTGGGCCTTCGGTTAATAGGTTAGTCCCAAAAATAATATAAAAGTGGATAATAAAGCCCAATAATGTACAGAACAGTATATAATATATCATGGAGCAATCAAAAATTATAGATACGTTGGAGACGTATCAAGCATCCCCAAGCTTAATTCCTGCTCGTCCTTGAGTAGGTAAATGATAAAAAAGATAATTTTTGATGTGGAGTGCTACTTGGCATAATTTTAATGTAATTCTTCTTAATTGTGGTAAATATTCAGATCCAAAAGATTCAAGATAAAAGTTTAATATTGACATAAAAATAATAATACTTCAAGCATACTAACAAAGCAATCATGTCTTCTGAAAATAACATGGCCAAAGAAAGTTATCCCTACAAAATCATAAAGTCTGGCTATGCTCTATCTTCACCACACAAAATATTTAAATCATGCACAACCCCGATGACAAGCCAAGCAATTGTTTCATACTTCTGACATTCTCAAACATTTTCAATCTTCACGCAATACATGAGCGTGAGCCATGGATATAGCACTATATGTGGAATAGAATGGTGGTTGTGGAGAAAAAAAAGGGGGAAGATAGTCTCACATCAACTAGGCGTATTAACGGGCTATGGAGATGCCCATCAATAGATATCAATGTGAGTGAGTAGGGATTGCCATGCAACGGATGCACTAGAGCTATAAGTATATGAAAGATCAACAAAAGAAACTAAGTGGGTGTGCATCCAACTTGCTTGCTCACAAAGACCTAGGGCATTTTGAGGAAGCCCGTCATTGGAATATACGAGCCAAGTTCTATAATGAAAAATTCCCACTAGTATATGAAAGTGATGAAATGAGAGACTCTCTATCATGAATATCATGGGGCTACTTTGAAGCACAAGTGTGGTAAAGGATAGTAACATTGTCCCTTCTCTCATTTTCTTTTTGTTTGGGCCTTTTCTCTTTTTTTATGGCGTCTTTTCTTTCGTCCGGAGTCTCATCCCGACTTGTTGGGGAATCATAGCCTGCATCATCCTTTCCTTACTGGGACAATGTTCTAATAATGATGATCATCACACTTTTATTTTCTTACAACTCAACAATTACAACTCGATACTTAGAACAAGATATGACTCTATATGAATGCCCCCAGCGGTGTACCGGGATATGCAATGAATCAAGAGTGACATGTATGAAAGAATTATGAATGGTGGCTTTTCCACAAATACGATGTCAACTACATGATCATGCTAAGCAATATGACAATGATGGAGTGTCTCATAATAAACGGGACGGTGAAAAGTTGCATGGCAGTATATCTCGGGATGGCTATGGAAATGCCATAATAGGTAGGTATGGTGGCTGTTTTGAGGAAGGTATATGGTGGGTGTATGATACCGGCGAAAGGTGCGCGGTATTTAGAGAGGCTAGCAATGGTGGAAGGAAGAAAAGTGCATATAATCCATGGACTCAACATTAGTCATAAAGAACTCACATACTTATTGCAAAAATTTATTAGCTATTGAAACAAAGTACTACGCGCATGCTCCTAGGGGGTAGATTGGTAGGAAAAGACCATCGCTCATCCCCGACCGCCACTCATAAGGAAGACAGTCAAAAAATAAATCATGCTCCGACTTCATCACATAACGGTTCTCCATATGTCCATGCTACGGGAATCACAAACTTTAACACAAGTATTTCTCAAATTCACAACTACTCAACTAGCACAACTTTAATATCACCATCTTCATATCTCAAAACAATTACCAAGTATCAAACTTCTCATAGCATTCAACACACTCATAAGAAAGTTTTTACTATTCTTGAATACCAAGTATATTAGGAATATTTAAGCAAATTACCATGCTATTTAAGACTCTCAAAATAACCTAAGTGAAGCATGAGAGATCAATAGTTTCTATAAAACAAATCCACCACCGTGCTCTAAAAAAATATAAGTGAAGTACTAGAGCAAAACTATATAACTCAAATGATATAAGTGAAGCACATAGAGTATTCTAAAAAATTCCAAATCATGTATGGCTCTCTCAAAAGGTGTGTACATCAATGATGATTGTGGTAAACTAAAAAGCAAAGACTCAAATCATACAATACGCTCCAAGCAAAACACATATCATGTGGTGAATATAAATATAGCTCCAAGTAAAGTTACCGATAGAAGTAGACGAAAGAGGGGATGCCTTCCGGGGCATCCCCAAGCTTTGGCTTTTAGGTGTCCTTATATTATCTTGGCGGTGCCATGGGCATCCTCAATCTTAGGCTCTTGCCACTCCTTGTTCCTTAATCCATCAAATCTTTACCCAAAACTTGAAAACTTCACAACACAAAACTCAAAGTAGAAAATCTCGTGAGCTCCGTTAGCGAAAGAAAACAAAAGACCACTTCAAGGTACTGTAATGAACTCATTCTTTATTTATATTGGTGTTAAACCTACTGTATTCCAACTTCTCTATGGTTTATAAACTATTTTACTAGCCATAGATTCATCAAAATAAGCAAACAACACACGAAACACAGAATCTGTCAAAAACAGAACAGTCTATAGTAATCTGTAGCTAGCGCAAGATCTGGAACCCCAAAAATTCTAAAATAAATTTCTGGACGTGAGGAATTTATCTATTAATCATCTTCAAATATAATTAACTAAATATCACTTTCCAAATAAAAATGGCAGCAGTTCTCGTGAGTGCTAAAGTTTCTGTTTTTTACAGCAAGATTAACAAGACTTTCCCCAAGTCTTCCCAACGGTTCTACTTGTCACAAACACTAATTAAACAAAAAAACACAACCTAAACAGAGGCTAGATAAATTATTTATTACTAAACAGGAGCAAAAAGCAAGGAATAAAAATAAAATTGGGTTGCCTCCCAACAAGCGCTATCGTTTAACGACCCTAGCTAGGCATAATAAGCAAGGATAGATCTAGGTATTGCCATCTTTGGTAGGCAATCCATAAGTGGCTCTCATAATAGATTCATAAGGTAATTTAATTTTCTTTCTAGTAAAGTGTTCCATGCCTTTCCTTAACGGAAATTGGAATCTAATATTTCCTTCCTTCATATCAATAATTGCACCAATCATTCTAAGGAAAGGTCTACCAAGAATATAGGACATGAAGGATTGCAATATATATCAAGAACGATAAAATCTACGGGAACATAATTCCTATTTGCAATAATAAGAACATCATTAATTCTTCCCATAGGTTTCTTAATAGTGGAATCCGCAAGGTGCAAGTTTAGAGAGCAATCATCAAAATCACAGAAACCTAATAAATCACACAAAGTCTTTGGAATCGTGGAAACACTAGCACCCAAATCACACAAAGCATAGCATTCATGATATTTAATTTTAATTCTAATAGTTGGTTCCCACTCATCATAAAGTTTTCTATGGATAGAGACTTCCAACTCAAGTTTTCCTTCATAAGATTGCATCAAGGCATCAACGATATGTTTAGTAAATGCTTTATTTTGACTATAAGAATGAGGAGAATTTAGCACAGATTGCAACAAGGAAATACAATCAATCAAAGAGAAATTTTCATAATTAAATTCATTTAAATCCAAAATAGTGGGTTTAGCAACATCTAGGGTTTTAATTTCTTCAATCCCACTTTTATCAATTTTAGCATCAAGATCTAAGAACTCCGAATTTTTGGAACGCCTTCTAGGTAAAGGTGGATCATATTCAGTCCCATCATTATCAAGATTCATATTGCAAAACAAAGATTTAATAGGGGACACATCAATAACTTTTAGATCTTCACCTTTATTTTCATAGGAACTAGAAGAACACGCTCTTATAAAGGCATCTTTCTTAGCACGCATCCTAGCGGTTCTTTCTTTGCACTCATCAATGGAAATTCTCATGGCTTTGAGAGACTCGTTGATATCATGCTTAGGAGGAATAGATCTAAGTTTCAAAGAATCAACATCAAGAGAAATTCTACCAACATTCCTAGCCAACTCATCAATCTTAAGCAATTTTTGTTGAATCAAAGCATTGAAATTCTTTTGCAAAGTAATAAATTATTTAATATTAGATTCAAAATCAGAGGGCATCTTATTATAATTTCCATAAGAATTGTTGTAGGAATTACCATAATTATTAGAGGGATTACTAGGATAAGGCCTAGGATTAAAATTTCCTCTATACGCGTTGTTACCAAAATTATTCCTACCAACAAAATTCACATCCATAGATTCATTATTATTCTCAATAAAAGTAGACAAGGGCATATCATTCGGATTAGAAGAAACACTCTTACTAGCAAATAATTTCATAAGTTCATCCATCTTTCCACTCAAAGCATTAATTTCTTCTATCGCATGCACCTTTTTATTAGTAGATCTTTCAGTATGCCATTGAGAATAATTAACCATAATATTATCTAGGAGTTTAGTAGATTCTCCTAAAGTGATCTCCATAAAAGTGCCTCCCGCGGCCGAATCTAAAAGATTTCTAGAAGCAAAATTCAATTAGGCATAAAAAAATTGTATAATCATCCACAAATTCAAACCATGAGTAGGGCAATTACGTATCATTAATTTCATCCTCTCCCAAGCTTGTGCAACATGTTCATGATCAAGTTGCTTAAAATTCATAATATCGTTTCTAGGGGAGATGATCTTAGCGGGAGGAAAATACTTAGAGATAAAAGCATCTTTGCACTTATTCCATGAATCAATACTATTTTTCTGCAAAGACGAAAACCAAGCATTAGCACGATCTCTAAGAGAAAAAGGAAATAGCTTCAATTTAACAATATCATTATCCACATCTTTCTTATTTTGCATATCACATAGATCAACGAAGCTATTTAGATGGGTAGCAGCATCTTCACTAGGAAGGCCGGAAAACGGATCTTTCATAACAAGATTCAGCAAGGCAGCATTAATTTCACAAGATTCAGCATCGGTAAGAGGAGCAATTGGAGTGCTAATCAAATCAATATTGTTGGTATTGGTAAAGTCACACAATTTAGTGTTATCTTGAGCCATCGTGACAAGCAAGCAAACTAACACACAAGCAAACAAAAAGCAAGCGGGCAAAAAGAGGCAAATAGAGAAAGAGAGGGAGGATAGAGAGAGAGAGAGGGCGAACAAAACGGCAAGGGTGAAGTGGGGGAGAGGAAAACAAGAGGCAAATGGATAATAATGTAATGCGGGAGATAAGGGTATGTGATGGGTACTTGGTATGTTGACTTTTGCGTAGACTCCCCGGAAACGGCGCCAGAAATCTTCTCTGCTATCTCTTGAGCACTGCGTTGGATTTCCTTGAAGAGGAAAGGGTGATGCAGCAAAGTAGCGTAAGTATTTCCCTCAGTTTTTGAGAACCAAGGTATCAATCCAGTAGGAGGCTACGCGCGAGTCCCTCGTACCTGCACAAAACAAAAAACTCCTCGCAACCAACGCGATAAGGGGTTGTCAATCCCTTCACGGTCACTTACGAGAGTGAGATCTGATTGATATGATAAGATAATATTTTTGGTATTTTTGTGATAGATATGCAAAGTAAAATAAAGCAAAGTAAAAAGCAAGGGAAATAACTAAGTATTGGAAGATTTATATGATGAAGATAGACCCGGGGGCCATAGGTTTCACTAGTGGCTTCTCTCAAGAGCATAAGTATTTTACGGTGGGTCAACGAATTACTGTTGAGCAATTGACAGAATTGAGCATAGTTATGAGAATATCTTGGTATGATCATGTATATAGGCATCACGCCCCAGACAAGTAGACCGACTCCTGCCTGCATCTACTACTATTACTCCACTCATCGACCGCTATCCAGCATGCATCTAGAGTATTAAGTTCATGAAAACAGAGTAACGCCTTAAGCAAGATGACATGATGTAGAGGGATAGATCCATGCAATATGATAAAAAACCCATCTTGTTATCCTCGATGGCAACAATACAATACGTGCCTTGCTGCCCGTACTGTTACTGGGAAAGGACATCGCAAGATTGAACCCAAAGCTAAGCACTTCTCCCATTGCAAGAAAGATCAATCTAGTAGGACAAACCAAACTGATAATTCGAAGGGACTTGCAAAGATAACCAATCATACATAAAAGAATTCAGAGAAGATTCAAATATTGTTCATAGATAATCTTGATCATAAACCCACAATTCATTGGTCTCAACAAACAGACCACAAAAATAAGATTACATCGAATAGATCTCCATAAGAGAGGGCGAGAACATTGTATTGAGATCCAAAAAGAGAGAAGAAGCCTTCTAGCTAATAACTATGGACCCGAAGGTCTGAGGTAAACTACTCACACTTCATTGGAGAGGATATGGTGTTGATGTAGAAGCCCTCCGTGATGGATGCCCCCTCCAGCGGAGCTCCGAAACAGGCCCCAAGATGGGATCTCGTGGATACAGAAAGTTGCGGCGGTGGAATTAGGGTTTTGGCTCCGTATGTGATCGTTTGGGGGTACGTAGGTATATATAGGAGGAAGGAGTACGTCGGTGGAGCAATAGGGGGCCCACGAGGGTGGAGGACGCGCCTGGGGAGGGGGGGGGGTAGGCACGCCCCCTACCTCGTGGCCTCCTCCTTTGTTTCTTGACGTAGGGTCCAAGTCTCCTGGATCATGTTCGGCGAGAAAATCACGTTCCTGAAGGTTTCATTCCGTTTGGACTCCGTTTGATATTCCTTTTCTTCGAAACCCTAAAATAGGCAAAAATTAGCAATTCTGGGCTGGGCCTCCGGTTAATAGGTTAGTACCAAAAATAATATAAAAGTGGATAATAAAGCCCAATAATGTCCCAAATAGTAGATAATATAGCATGGAGCAATCAAAAATTATAGATACGTTGGAGACGTATCACATCTACACATAGACCTGGCTCGGATGCCACTATTGGGGAACGCAGTATTTCAAAAAAATTCCTACGATCACTCAAGATCTATCTAGGAGATGCATAGCAACGAGAGGGGAGAGTGTGTCTACGTACCCTCGTAAACCGAAAGCGGAAGTGTTTAGTAACGCGGTTGATGTAGTCAAACGTCTTCACGATCCAACCGATCAAGTACCGAACACACGACACCTCTGCGATCTACACACGTTCAGCTCGGTGACGTCCCTTGTACTCTTGATCCAGTTGAGGCCGAGGGTGAGTTTCATCAGCACGACGGCGTGTTGACGGTGATGATGAAGTTACCGACACAGGGCTTCGCCTAAGCACTACGACAATATGACCGAGGTGGAAAACTATGGAGGGGCACCGCACACGGCTAAAGATCAACCTGTGTGTCTTTGGGGTGCCCCCTCCCCCGTATATAAAGGAGGGGATGAGGAGGAGGGCCGTCCTCAAGGGGTGCGCCAAGGGGGGATTCCTACTCCTAGTAGGAGTAGGTTTCCCCTTTTCGTAGTCCATGTAGGAGAAGAAAGAAGGAGAGGAGAGGGAGAAGGAAAGAGGGGGCGCTGCCCCCTCCTTAGTCCAATTCGGACCAGCCCATGGGGGGCGCGTGGCCTTCCCTTGTGGCCCTTCTCTCCTTTCCACTAGGGCCCATGAAGGCCCAATACTTTCCCCGGCGAATTCCCGTAACTCTCCGGTACTCCCAAAAATACCTGAACCACTCAGAACCTTTCTAATGTCCGAATATAGCCTTCCAATATATCGATCTTTACGTCGCGACCATTTCGAGACTCCTCGTCATGTCCTTGATCTCATCCGGGACACCGAACAAACTTCGGTCATCAAATCACATAACTCATAATACAAATTATCATCGAACGTTAAGCATGCGGACCCTACGGGTTCGAGAACTTTGTAGACATTACCTAGACACATCTCCAGTCAATAACCAATAGCGGAACCTGGATGCTCATATTGGCTCCTACATATTGTACCAAGATATTTGTCGGTCAAACTGCATAACAACATACATTGTTCCCTTTGTCATTGGTATGTTACTTGCCCGATATTCGATGGTCGGTATCCTCATACCTAGTTCAATCTCGTTACCGGCAAGTCTCTTTACTCGTTCCGTAAGGCATCATCCCGCAACTAACTCATTAGTCACATTGCTTGCAAGGCTTATAGTGATGTGCATTACCGAGAGGGCCCAGAGATACCTCTCCGACAATCGGAGTGACAAATCCTAATCTCGATCTATGCCAACTCAACAAACACCATCGGAGACACCTGTAGAGCATCTTTATAATCACCCAATTACGTTGTGACGTTTGGTAGCACACTAAGAGTTCCTCCGGTATTCGGGAGTTGCATAATCTCATAGTCATAGGAACATGTATAACTCATGAAGAAAGCAATAGCAATAAACTAAACGATCATAGTGCTAAGTTAACAGATGGGTCTAGTCCATCACATCATTCTCTAATGATGTGATCCCGTTTATCAAATGAAAACACATGTCTATGGCTAGGAAACTTAACCATGTTTGATTAACGAGCTATTCAAGTAGAGGCATACTAGGGACACTCTGTTTTTCTATGTATTCACACATGTACTATGTTTCCGGTTAATACAATTCTAGCATGAATAGTAAACATTTATCATGATATAAGGAAATATAAATAACAACTTTATTATTGCCTCTAGGGCATATTTCCTTCACATCCCACCTCGGACTACATCATGCAACCCATGTATGAAAAGGCGGTGGTGGCCATGGAGCACCTGCTTCCTCGTGAGGTCGCCGAGTGGGAGCTGGAGATGCAGGAGGCGGCGGAGATCGAGGAGCGCCGGGAGGAGGAGTTGCGCGTGGCCGAGGTCGAGGTAGAGAAGAGTCTGTCCGTCGAGGAATCGGTGGTGGAGTACCAACGCGAGCTCTAGTGCAGCCACTACTACGAGTACTACAACCTTGAGGGCGGCGCCGAGGATGAGGAAGAGGACGAGGTCGACTTCAGCAGGGGGGACGCGGAGTCCACCAACGGCGGCATGTCGCCAGGATAATTCATCGACGTCTCATCTCACACCGGCGGTGCATAGGCCGGCGCGGCAGCGGATTTGTTAAAGTTATGTGTACTTAGCTTTGTTTTTAATCCTGGTCTTTTGTTAGAGCAATGCTTAGGTCAGCTGGCTCTGTTTAATTACTAAAATTGCTCGATTCAGTAAGTGTGGTTCGTCTGCTGTATGCTCTTTTGTGTGCCCAAATTAGCAAGCGATGTTAAATTATGCAATGACGCACCCGCGGAAATTCCCACCAAAATTTGAATTATCAAACTCACCCCATGCTTGTAAAGAAGAAGAATCGTTTGCGATGCACACAATCGTTCAAAGTGAATGGTCCGACGACACCGCGCGCAAAGTTTCCCTACAAATTTCCAAAATTTTAGCCTACCGCCAAAGTATCTACCCCCTCCCCCTTCCCCCTTCCCCACCCCCTTTTCTCCCCGACCACTGATGACCCACAAGTATAGGGGATCTGTCGTAGTCCTTTCGATAAGTAAGAGTGTCGAACCCAACGAGGAGCAGAAGGAAATGATAAGCGGTTTCCAACAAGGTATTCTCTGCAAATACTGAAATAAGTGGTAACAGATAGTTTTGTGATAAGATAATTTGTAACGAGCAACAAGTAACAAAAGTAAATAAGGTGCAGAAAGGTGGCCCAATCCTTTTTGTAGCAAAGGACAAGCCTGGACAAACTCTTATAAGATGTAAAGCGCTCCCGAGGACACATGGGAATATCATCAAGCTAGTTTTCATCACGTTCATATGATTCGCGTTCGGTACTTTGATAATTTGGTATGTGGGTGGACTGGTGCTTGGGTACTGCCCTTACTTGTACAAGCATCCCACTTATGATTAATCTCTATTGCAAGCATCCGCAACTACAACAAAAGTATTAAGGTAAACCTAACCATAGCATGGAACATATGGATCCAAATCAGCCCCTTACGAAGCAACACATAAACTAGGGTTTAAGCTTCTGTCACTCTAGCAACCCATCGTCTACTTATTACTTCCCAATGCCTTCCTCTAGGCCCAAATAATGGTGAAGTGTCATGTAGTCGACGTTCACATAACACCACTAGAGGAGAGACAACATACATCTCATCAAAATATCAAACAAATACCAAATGCACATGACTACTAATAGCAAGACTTCTCCCATGTCCTCAGGAACAAAAGTAACTACTCACGAAGCATAAACATGTTCATAATTAGAGGGGTATTAATATGCATATAGGATCTGAACATATGATCTTCCGCCAATTAAACCAACTAGCATCAACTACAAGGAGTAATTAACACTACTAGCAACCTACTAGCACCAATCCCGGACTTGGAGAAAAGAATTGGATACAAGAGATGAACTCGGGTTTTGAGATGAGATGGTGCTAATGAAGATGTTGATGGAGATTTCCCTCTCCCGATGAGAGGAGCGTTGGTGATGACGATGGCGATGATTTCCCCCTCCGGGAGGGAAGTTTCCCCGGCAGAACAGCTCCGCCAGAGCCCTAGATTGGTTCCGCCAAGGTTCCGCCTCGCGGCGGCAGCGTTTCGTCCGAGAAGATGGCTTATGATTTTTTCCCATCAAAAGACTCCATATAGCAGAAGATGGCCACCGGAGGGCCACCAGGGGCCCATGAGGTAGGGGGGCGTGCCTAGGGGGTAGGCGCGCCCCCACCCTCATGGGCAGGGTGGGGCCCCCCTGGTGAAGTTCTTGCTCTCAGTATTTTTTATATATTTGGAAAACATCTTCCGTGAAGTTTCAGGACTTTTGGAGTTTTGCAGAATAGGTCTATAATATTTGCTCCTTTTCCAGCCCAGAATCCCAGCTGTCGGCATTCTCCCTCTTTTTGTAAACCTTGTAAAATAAGAGAGAATAGGCATAAGTATTGTGACATAATGTGTAATAACAGCCCATAATGCAATAAATATCGATATAAAAGCATGATGCAAAATGGACGTATCAACTCCCCCAAGCTTAGACCTCGCTTGTCCTCAAGCGAAAAGCCGAAATCGAAAAATATGTCCACATGTTTAGAGATAGAGGTGTCGATAAAAATAGAATACGAACATGAGGGCATCATGATCATTCTTACAACAACAACTTATATAATTCTTGTCATATGATCTCTAATGCTAGAGTAAAAGTTCAATCACAATATCAAGTATGAATCGTAGACTTCATTGAAAACTAACAAACTACAATCTCAGTCATTGAAGCAATTGCAATTTATCATAACATAGGAAAGAGTCAATCTATAAGAGCTTTTCAGCAAGTCCACATACTCAACTATCATATAATCTTTCACAATTGCTGACACTCACGCAATACTTATGGGTATGGAGTTTTAATCGGACACAGAGAAAGATAGGGGCTTATAGTTTTGCCTCCCAACGTTTTACCTCAAGGGTAATGTCAACAATAATAGTTCATGAAAACTCACACCCAATTAGCCATATATACCAAGATCTTTCCAACATATTGTGCTTGCCAAAGGATAGAGTGTAAAAAGGAAGGGTGAAAATCACCATGACTCTTATGCAATGTAGGAGACAAAAGTAAAAGATAGGCCCTTCGCAGAGGGAAGCAGAGGTTGTCATGCGCTTTTATGGTTGGATGCACAAAATCTTAATGCAAAAGAACATCACTTTATATTGCCACTTGTGATATGGACCTTTATTATGCAGTCTGTCGCTTTTATTACTTCCATATCACATGATCGTATAAAGCTTATTTCCTCCACACCAATCAATCATACATATTTAAAGAGCAATTTTTATTGCTTGCACCGATGACAACTTACTTGATGGATCTTACTCAATCCATAGGTAGATATGGTGGACTCTTATGGCAAGACTGGTTTAAGGGTATTTGGAAGCACAAGTAGTATCTCTACTTGGTGCAATGAATTTGGCTAGCATGAGGGGGAAAGACAAGCTCATTATGTTGGAAGATCCAAGACAATATAATTCATCTCAGATGCAAGAAAACACAACCCATTACGTTGTCTTACTTGTCCAATGTCAACTCTTTAGCATGTCATATTTTAATGAGTGCTCACAATCATAAAAGATGTCCAAGATAGTATATTTATATGTGAAGACCTCTCTTTCTTTATTACTTCCTATTAATTGCAACGATTACCAAAACTGTGTTTGTCAACCCTCTACAACTTTTATTCATCATACTCTTTATATGTGAGCTCATTACTCTCCATAAGACTCACATGATCTCTTTGTTTCTTTTTGTTTGTTTCTCTTTTCTTTTATTCACTTAGGATCATGGCAAAATAATCAAGCCCTTGACTCAACACTAATATTTATTATATAGCTCACAGACTCGATTACATAGAAGGATAATAAAGCAAAACTCACGACTATATCATACTAAGCACTTTTATTCCACTAGATCAAGATATTCCCAAAAGGATCGAACTAAGAAAAACGGTAAAGATAAAGTGATGGTGATACGATACCGGGGCACTCCCCCAAGCTTGGTAGTTGCCAAGTGGAGTGCCCATACTAGATACTCAATTCTTCTTTGTTGGTGGAGACGGTGGTGATTTTGTTGATGGCGTAGGCTTCTTCCTTAATTTGCGCTTCAGGACGGAATTTTGGTCCCTTAGGTCCTCGATCTCCTGCTCCAACCTAAGTATCTTTTTGCATAGTTCCTGTTTGTTCTCCTGCAAGAGGCGAAAAGGGATAAACTCGATCTTAGGTTTCTTTACCCTATCCGGGAGGCTTGACTTTTTGAACTCCACATGCATTTCCCCAGGTTGAGGTAGTGGGACTTCATCTTCATCTGAGCTCGTCTCCTCCTTTCCCTTGGGTTCATAGTCCTCTTATTCTTCCATAGACCAGCCGCAATGCTCCACATCCCCATAAACCTTAGGATCTGCAAGGTAATCGGCCACGTAGCTTTCTCCTTCCGAATCCTGGGATGACATGTTGCTCTGTCTACAGCAGGACAGCTCAAAACAAAGACAAGAGATATTTGCGTGATACGGGAGTCAAAACCCCCGGGAGATTATATAATGAATTTTTACTAACCAAAATACGTGTCATGTACGAAAACAAAGTCCGGAGAGCACACGAGGTGCCCACGAGGTAGGGGGCGCGCCTAGTAGGGTAGGGCGCGCCCTCCACCCTCGTGGAGCCCTCGTGTCCTTCCCGGACTGCTGCTTATTTTTCTATTTTTCTAAATATTCCAAAACGGAGAAATATTGCCTTAAAACTGTTTTGGAGTCGGTTTACTTACCGTACCACATACCTATTCCTTTTCGGAGTCTGAAGCATTCCGGAAAGTGTCCCTTATGTATTCCTCCGGGGTTACGGTTTCAATAACATTGGTTTCAACATTTATGGGATTACCTGAGATATAATGTTTGATTCTTTGACCATTCACCATCTTCGGATTTGTGCCTTCGAAGTTGTTGATTTTTATGGCACCGGAACGGTAGACCTCCTTGATAACGTAAGGACCTTCCCATTTAGAGAGAAGTTTTCCTGCAAAAAATCTTAAACGAGAGTTGTATAGCAATACATAATCACCTACATTAAACTCACGCTTTTGTATCCTTTTGTCATGCCATCTTTTAACTTTTTCTTTAAACAACTTGGCATTTTCGTAGGCTTGGGTTCTCCATTCATCAAGTGAGCTAATATCAAATAACCTCTTCTCACCGGCAAGTTTAAAATCATATTTAAGTTCTTTAATAGCCCAATAAGCCTTGTGTTCTAGTTCGAGAGGTAAGTGACATGCTTTTCCATAGACCATTTTATACGGAGACATACCCATAGGATTTTTATATGCAGTTCTATAGGCCCATAATGCATCATCAAGTTTCTTGGACCAATTCTTTCTAGACCTATTAACAGTCTTTTGCAAAATTAATTTGAGTTCTCTATTACTCAATTCTACTTGACCACTAGACTGAGGGTGATAAGGAGATGCAATTCTATGATGAACATCATATTTAGCAAGCATTTTACGGAAAGCACCATGAATAAAATGTGAACCACCATCAGTCATTAAATATCTAGGGACTCCAAATCTTGGAAAAATAACTTCTTTAAGCATTTTGATAGAAGTGTTATGATCAACACTGCTAGTTGGAATAGCTTCTACCCACTTAGTAACGTAATCAACAGCAACTAAAATATGTGTATAACCATTAGAGTAAGGAAAAGGTCCCATATAGTCAAAGCCCCAAACATCAAATGGTTCAATAACAAGTGAATAATTCATAGGCATTTCTTGACGTCTACTAATATTAACAATTATTTGACATTCATCACAAGATAAGACAAACCTACGGGCATCCTTGAAGAGAGTAGGCCAATAAAAACCAGATTGCAGTACCTTATGTGCAATTCTATCTCCAGCATGGTGTCCTCCATAAGCTTCGGAGTGACACTTGCGTAGGATCTGTTCCTGTTCATGCTCAGGTACACAATGTCTAATAACACCATCTTCTCCTTCTTTATAAAGATGTGGGTCATCCCAAAAGTAATGCCTCAAATCATAGAAGAACTTTTTCTTTTGCTGGTATGTGAAACTAGGCGTCGTATCATATGCATCCGGACTACTTCGTGCATCCCTGTATCCATCAAGTCCCTAGCCGGCCGATTGACATCGCACGCATCGGGTCAAAAGCATGGAAGATTTGCAAAAACACGCCCGCGGCCGATCTTGGACGGGGCTATCAATCTGCATATTTTGCATCAATCCATAGTATCACACCACGATGGCCCCCAAATCCCCCGCACGTGTAGCACGTCCTCCAAGTTGGATTAGGGCATCGTGCGCCACGACACCGGCGAGCATCAACAATCCAAGGGTTGCCGGCTGCGCGTAATTCTTTCCACGACATCCATGGCATAACGGATCAGGAACTGAGGGCGTCGGTTCCCGCCACACTGCTTCCTGACCAGAAGAACTCCCCCTGAGCGCCACTGGATAGTCGACAATCCATAACGACACCATGATTATTGGTAACACCACAAAAACGAGTTCATACTTTGTCTACATTAGGAACAATTTTGAAAGGTTTATCACGTAATATGTAAAAGTTGAATCAAGAAGGGTTTTCAGGTAACACGATGGAATCGGTCGACGGGTTGCAAACACGGATGAATCAAGGAGGATTTGGTACACCCAAGGCAAAGCAAGCATTCCTCTATCCATAAGTTTGACTGGCTTAAACTAATCATGGCCTTTGTTTCAGTATTGTGTTATGCATGGAGGTGCTTATTTCGACTCATCTTTTGTGTTTTAGTGTTCATGCAAAAAGGATCAAGCAAAAGACGCCACGAATGTGCAAGGCATGCCCGCAGATGGTGCATCATGAAACTGCAACTCTTCCAAGAAAAAGCATGGCTTATTAATAGTGCCACTTTATTTGGTGTATTGAATTTCTGAATTCATGTAATGGACCAGAACTTTTGTTTTGTCCAACTCTTTGTCTTATTTTCGTATCACAAATGGTGTGTGGTTAATTAATTCTAGTGATGAGTAGATGCGACAAGTTACAGTTTTTCTACCAGGCTTCGAAGCTTACAGCAATAGCACTATGTTCTTGTTTGTGAATATGTGAAAGAAAATAGGAATGCAGAAGCACCAGCTGATAGTGTGGTCCGGTTCAGCTGTACTGTGCTGAACACCTCAAATTGCCAACAGGAATTAGGCAGTAATAAAAAATTTTGTTTCTGAAATTTTGCATCCGCAACAAGCCATACTCACTTGTTTCTGAAAATCAATACTCGCCAACGATGTACAATTCACATTCTAAACTCTGAAGCTACATGCACATTACAAAGACCAACTACCATCGGTGAGCTCACAAGCTACAATCTGCAAGTGCCAGATACATTAAAACAAGAAGTAGAAAAATGCAGAGACATGGTCCTTGTTGCTATGCCGACTCTTGTATTAGGTGGAGGAACAACTATTGGCTGAGAGCGTAGTGTAGTGGAAGGTGTGCAGGTTGCGGACGGTGGCGGACTCGGTGTTGGGAACCGCAGAGACGGTGAAAGGGCGCGGAGGTAGGCCAAACTTGGTGGATCTCGCCGCCGCTATGGAAGGATCGCCAGGGCCGTGGAGCAGTTTGGGGCATACGAACGCGGAGGCACGGCAAGAGCGGTCGGCGTTGAAGTGTTCACCGGGGCTGTGTAACCATTTGAGGCAGACAGGCGCGGACGCGGGCCAAGCCCGCTGGCCGGTTCACCGGGTCGTGCCGCCATGGAGCGATTGGAGGAGACGACAGAGGAGTGCGCATCCTAAGGAGGCAGAGATGTGCTTAGCTGAGGGGTTATTAGCAAATTGGCGTACTTAACTAAGAGCGGCCGCAGACGCGTTTTTGCAAATCTGCCATTGAGGGAGTCCTGGATTAGGGGGTCTCCGGACAGCCGGACTATCTCCATTGGCCGGACTGTTAGACTATGAAGATACAAGATTGAAGACTTCGTCTCGTGTCCGGATGGGACTCTACTTGGCGTGGAAGGCAAGCTAGGCAATACGTATATGGATATTTCCTCCTTTGTAACCGACCTTGTGTAACCCTATCCCTCTCCAGTGCCTATATAAACCGAAGGGTTTTAGTCCGTAGGACAACATACAATCATACCATAGGCTAGCTTCTAGGGTTTAGCCTCTCTGATCTCGTGGTAGATCTACTCTTGTAACACCCATATCATCAATATTAATCAAGCAGGACGTAGGGTTTTACCTCCATCAAGAGGGCCTGAACCTGGGTAAAACTTCGTGTCCCTTGCCTCCTGTTACCATCCGGCCTAGATGCACAGTTCGGGACCCCCTACCCGAGATCCGCCGGTTTTGACACGACATTGGTGCTTTCATTGAGAGTTCCTCTGTGTCATCGCCGTTAGGCTTGATGGCTCCTATTATCATCGATAGCGATGTGGTCCAGGGTGAGACTTTTCTCCCCAGGCAGATCTTCGTATTCGACGGCTTCGCACTGCGGGCTAATTCGCTTGGCCATCTGGAGCAGATTGAAAGCTACGCCCCTGGCCATCAGGTCAGATTTGGAAGTTTGAACTACACGGCCGACATCCGCGGAGACTTGATCTTCGAGGGATTCGAGCCACAGCCGGGCGCGCCTCACTGTCGCGATGGGTATGACCTAGCTCTGTTGCCGAACAGTACCCCAGAAGCCGCGCCCGCATCAGCTCCGACCCTTAGTTCGGAGCCAACTGCGCCAATCGAGGACGGGTGGTTAGACACCGCCTTAGGGGCTGCAGTCTCAACGGCGAACGAGCCGAACACCAGCATAATCCTCTACGCAGCCCGTGACTCCAAGGTGCCGGACTCTTTTTCTAACTCCGAACCGCCCGCGCCCCCGCCAATCGAATCCGATTGGGCGCCAATCATGGAATCCACCGCCGCAGATATCTTTCAGCACTCGCCCTTTGGCGACATTCTGAATTCACTGAGGTCTCTTTCTTTGTCAGGAGAGCCCTGGCCGGATTATGGCCAACAGGATTGGGATGCGGACGACGAAATTTGACACCCACCCACCACCCACTTAATAGCCACTGTTGATGACTCAACCGACCTGCTCGACTCCGACTCCGCAGACATCGATGGTATGGATGATGATGCGGGAGGCGAAGAGGAACCACCGCCCACAAGGCGCTGGACGTCCACTTCATCATATGACGTATACATGGTGGACACACCAAAACAAGACGACAACGAGAAATGGAAGGACGCACCAAAGGCTTGTTCCCTTAAGAAGCAGTCAAAGTGGCGGCGCAGGCGCCGCCCCAAATCCCACCTCGGCAGAAATAACGATCACACAGACCCAGCATTGGAGCAGGGCAAACCACTGCCGGACCACGGCAATCCGGGGAATCAAACCGAACAAACCAATTCCGTCAAAGATAATAGTCCGGACGATATAACGCCGAACAGGCACCCGGAGCAGCAAAATGCCCGTCAACGGCTTGTTGCCACCGCGAAGAGTCTGAAAAAGCAGAAGCAAAGGCTCAAGGCTGCGCAAGACACACTCCAAATCAGATGGAGTAAAGTACTCAACACAGCAGCAAGGTACGCCGACAATCGCCCCACCAAGAGCTACCCAAAGCAGAAGTTGCTACCTGAATTCGATGAAGAGGCCTCAGACCCCTCACAACCAAATACCAAAGCAGCCACCTGGCCGGATAGACGACCCAACAGCCAACATCAAGCGGCAAACAACGCCACTCACAAGCCAATACGTGATCCACGCAAGAGCTCGCACCAAAAGGACGGCGCAACCAGATCCATCTATGGACCACGCAAGCGCGCCCAGCATATAATGTAACACAACAAACATCCGAACAACGTGGTACACCCAGATACAGGGGTGCTGCACACCCCCTATGTTTCACCGATGAGGTGCTGGACCATGAATTTCCAGAGGGATTCAAACCCGTAAACATAGAGGCATACGACGGAATAACAGACCCTGGGGTCTGGATTGAGGATTATATCCTCCATATCCATATGGCTCGAGGAGATGATCTCCACGCCATCAAGTACTTACCCCTCAAGCTCAAAGTTCCAGCCCGTCACTGGCTTAAAGGCCTCCTCGAAAACTCCATTGGAAGTTGGGAAGAGCTCGAAGACGCTTTTCGGGCAAATTTTCAAGGGACTTATGTCCGACCTCCGGACGCGGATGATTTGAGTCATATAACTCAACAGCCCGGAGAGTCAGCCCGAAAACTTTGGAACAGGTTTCTTACTAAAAAGAACCAAATTGTTGACTGTCCGGACACCGAAGCCTTGGCAGCTTTTAAGCATAGCGTCCGGATGAATGGCTCGCCAGACACCTCGGCCAAGAAAAGCCGAGAACGATGGCAACATTAACAAGCCTCATGACCCGCTTTTGCGCGGGTGAGGACAGTTGGCTAGCCAGATGCAGCACCAGCGACCCCAGTACATCTAAAGTTAGAGATGGAAACGGGAAATCACGGTGCAACAGCAGTAACAAACGCCGGAATAAAGAAGACAGCACGAAGAGCATGGCAGTAAACGCTGGATTCAAAAGCTCTCGGCCAGGTCAGCAAAAGCTGCCCTCTAAAGGCGCCAGAGATGAACTGTCCAACCTAAACAAAATTCTGGACCAAATATGTCAGATCCATAGCACCCCTGGTAAACCTGCTAATCATACCCACAGAGAATGTTGGGTCTTCAAGCAGTCCGGTAAGCTCAATGCCGTACACAAGGGGGAGGATACACCAAGCGAAGACGAGGATGAGCCTCTCAAGCAAGACACTGGGGAACAAAAGAAATTTCCACCAGAAGTCAAAATAGTAAACGTGTTACACGTGATCAAGGGAAGAAACACAACGGCACTCCCAGAACAATATACCCAAGGGCCTATCACCGCGGAGTTCTGCCACTGGTCGTCTCAACCGATCACTTTCGACCATCGTGATTACTCAGCAAGTATCCGGCGTGCAGGATGGGCTGCCCTGGTATTAGACCCAATAATTGATGGATATCACTTCACACGAGTCCTGATGGATGGTGGCAGCAGTCTAAACCTGATATATCAAGATACAATCCGCGAAATGGGGATAGACCCAACAAAAATTTGCCATAGCAATACTACCTTTAAAGGAGTAACGCCAGGCCCAGGGGCTCATTGCACGGGCTCCCTGCTACTAAAAGTTATATTCGGCTCCCCCGATAACTTCTGTAGCGAACATTTGACCTTCCACATCGCTCCGTTCCAAAGTGGCTATCAAGCACTACTCGGATGCGAAGCTTTCGCTTGCTTTAATGCAATACCGCACTACGCTTCCCTCACACTCAAGATGCCCGGACCACGTGGCATCGTTACAGTAAATGGAAGTATTAAGCGATCTTTGCGCGCCGAAGAGAGTGCGGCTGCCTTGGCAGCCGCACACTAAAAACGGCCTCACCAACTAAAGCATTTAACAGGTCGTCAAGACCTCGGACACGGTTAGACGAGTCCGACGCAAGTATATGTAATTCATACCGGATCAATGGTCACACCCCTATACAAGGGGCTCAACGCACGCAGACAAGTGGCAATTTTTACTGATCTTGAATTATACTTGGTTCCTTTAAAAACTATCCTTTTGCACGACAACTTTTTCACCTAAGTTCCTCTCTTTTACAGATGATCATCGTGCTACACCCGTCCAGGATACGGCACAACGGAGACACAGGCGCAGACGTGCAGCAGGGACCCGCTCCAAGGATTCTTTTCAGATTAAGACCCTGCGTAAACCTTTTTTGCTGTCTCTTGTTGATACATATCCACCGAATTATCAGCACAGTTGAGAAGGATGCTGGCGTCTTGGCATGTGGCCACGTCAGAATAATGCACGTACCTGGACACAAGGGGATTCTTACAAAGGGCACTATTTAGGCCCAGTTTATACCAGAAAGACCGAATACCTTAGGGAGTGTTCGACATCGCGAGTTTGGCCTTATATGCATCAGCTCCGAATCATTGTCTTTGGTCAAATGTTGGGTTTTCCCGGCTCCTATGTTTTGGTGCCTTACATTCCGCTTTACCGGCTAAGGTAGCACCAGGAGAACTACTGCGATTGTGCCCTGGTTCATCCGGACGAGCACCTCAGTAGAGAAAGCCAAAAACTGACTGTCATGATATAGCGTGAGACTGGTCAACCACTCGGTGACCTATTGGAATGTTAGAATTCCTCCGCCTTAACGAAGGGCCATTTTCCGGCTAGGCATGTACGCACCCCGTGATCGGGAGAGTGCAGAGCCACCAGGGGCTATCTAGTAGCCCCACTGTCAAACTCCTATGGCTAAGTGAAAGTGTTAAAGCATTATAGTCCAGTTGCCTCGCTCGCTATGCTATCACCTCCTTAATAGGACCAAGACATTGGGTTAAGTGTGAACACGCGTTTTTTGCGAGCACCCCTACATTTTATGCGTGGGGGTTGAAGCCGACGGCTGCAATCTTTCAGGTTATACACAAGTATACATAAACGGCCGCACAGGAGGCATCATACTACTTTCACGCAAAAGTATAAAAATAACCTTATAAAAAATTCATAAAAGCATTGTGCTTACAATGAGAATACATATCACTCAAACATAATATTTTTCGGGCACTGGGCCTCTATCAAACGAGCACCCCCGAGAACCTCCTCGAAATAGTGTTCGGAAGCCACCCGGCCTATGGCCGAACCCTGAGCCGCAACAGTGGTAGCGTCCATCTCCGCCCAGTATGCTTTAACACGGGCAAGGGCCATCCGCGATCCTTCTATGCACGCCGACCTCTTCATCGCATTAATGCGCGGCACCGCATCAAGGAACTGTTGCACTAAGCTGAAATAGCTGTTCGGCTTTGGCCTTTCCGGCCATAGCTGATCCATAACAGACCTCATGGCGAGTCCGGACAACCTATTCAGTTCGGCCCATTCGGCTAGCTGGTCAGTCACTGAAAGCGGACGCTCTGGAACGTGGAATTGTGTCCAGAACAGCTTGTCCACTTCACGATCTGTCTGACCTTGGAAGTACTTGGCTGCATCGGCAGCGCTCGCCGCCAAATCCATATACGCATCTGCCAAACTCCACAGCTGATCCATAGGGGCATACCGTGGATCTCCGAACTTCCTCCATAACATGAAGGGTTTCCCAGCCGCAATATCCCCGGCTTCCTGCAGCTCCTCCTTCTTTGCTCTCATAGCAGAACGGGTGTCTTTGTCTGCTGTCACGGCCTTCTCAAGGTCCGTTGCCTTCTCTCGGTTTTCTTTCTCAAGGACCCGGCAACGGTCGGCAATGTCTTTTAATTCTACGGCCATCTTCTCCTGGCTCTCGCAATGTGCGGCCTTCTCGGCTTTCAACTCTTCGGCTGCCTTTGAAGCAGCCGCATTACTAATCCTCGCTTGTTCCTTGGCTCGGGCAAGTTCTGCCCGCAAGGCTTCCACGATGGCAGCTCCATCTGCAGTCACAACATATTAAAGATACTGGCATTATGCTGCTCTTACTATGTGGCGTTCACCGGATGATAACACTTACCCTATGCCTCGTCAAGCCTCTTGTTAACAAGCTCGATGTCGGCGTCTGCCGCATCTAGTTGCCATTTTAATTGGGAAAACTCATTAGTCCGGCTAGCCACCGGAGCTTCCACCACCAGCACATAGGGGCAGTCTGGTTATTGCCTGGGAATATGATCCTCTGTTCGCCGCCGTTCTCGACGACAACCAGAGTCTCAGGGGCTACTATCTACACAGGGCACACCTAACATGTGCAGTACTATCACATATTATCTCACATACCTCAAAGCTTGTCAGTAGACTCATAAAGGCTTCATGTAATCCGCTTTCAGCGGATGAGATTCTCTCCATCACCGTACCCATCAACATATGGTGCTCTTCTGAGATGGCCGCTCGCCCCACCAACTCCCTCAGAACGTCCAACCGCACACCAGACGGTGCCGGAATCTTTCGTATGCTCTCTTCGGGAGCCGGACACTGGGGACTTCGGGGGTCTACGGGATTATCTTCTGGCCTCACCGGATCCGGAGAGGCCCTTCGTGACGACACTTGGGGGTCGCCCGCTTCTGGAACGGAGGAGTCTGGGGGAGGCGTTTCGCTCTCCATCATCTCTGGAAGAAAATCCCCCGAAGACGAGCTCATTTGAGAGGGGCTGAGGCCCGAACTGGAAGATATATGCGGTGGTTATTTTCTTAGAGGAAAAAGATAGCATACCCTTACTATTAAAATATTTTGGATCACTTACGACTCGTTAAAGGGCTGACCCCCCCCCCCCCCCCCGCGGACTTTGTGCGGCAAAAGCACCCCCCGAGGCAGGACCCTCTGTGGGAGACTTCTTCTCCCGTTTGGAGGCTTCGGCTTCCGGATCCTCGGGAGCAGTCCTTTTCCTCCCCCAATCGTCCTCCTTCGTGGAGATGCTTGTTCCCTCGGTCGGAGCGGGTAGCGATGGGGGCCCGTGTTCGCCTGTATTATCCCCCTCGGTATCTTCCTTCAAGGGCTCCGGGCAAGGTGCGACCTCGAGCATCTTCTCCAATACCGGATTTTCCAAACCCTCAAGGAGGGGGGCCAAACACCGAATCATCTTCGCCTTTGTTAGCCAGTCCTGGTCAAAAAGCAAACTCTCAGTAATAACTTCGAATAAAAGACAGCGTGTTCGGCTAGAGGATTTCTTACTTGTTCGGCGGCGCGGTTACTGCTCAGGCCCATGTCCTCGGTGATATCCGGACATTCCACTTGAGGTCCGAAGAATGACTTGTACATCTCCTCGTGTGTCAGGACGAGGAAACTTTGAATGGCACGTGGTCCCTCTTGGTTGAACTCCCACAAGCGCAGGGGCCGGCTTTTGCAAGGCTGGACTTGACGAACTAGCATAACTTGTATTACCGCAACCAAATTAAAATCTCCCTCAAAGAGATCTCGGATGCGGCTTTGCAGTATAGGCACGTCCTTGGTTGGACCCCAGCTCAGACCCCTGCTAATCCATGACATCAGTTGTGGTGGGGGGCCCGAGCGGAAAGCGGGGGCAGCCGCCCACTTGTCACTTCTGGGAGCTGTGACGTAAAACCACCCCCGTTGCCATAATTCGTACACCTATGGAAAGGAACCTTTCGGCCATGGAGCTCCTGCCATCTTGCCTATTGATGCACCTCCGCACGCTGCTTGTTGCCCCTCGATCATCTTCAGATTTACTTCAAAAGTCTTGAGCCACAGGCCGAAGTGAGGGGTAACACGGAGGAAGGCCTCACACACGATAATAAATGTCGTGATGTGGAGAAAGGAGTCCGGGGCTAGATCGTGGAAATCTAGCCCGTAATAGAACATCAAGCCCCTGACGAAAGGATCCAAAGTGAGGCCTAGACCTCGGAGGAAGTGGGAGACGAACACAAAGTTCTCATTGGGTTCGGGAGTAGGGACGACCCGCCCTCGAGCAGGCAGCCGATGCGAAACCTCGACGGTTAGATATCTGGCCTCCCTCAACTTCTTAATGTCCTCTTCCGTAACGGAGGAGGGCGTCCATCGGCCTTGAAGGCTGGATCCGGACATGGTTGAAGATCCGGAGCACCTAACCTGGGCTTTGGGTGTTAGAACTCGAGGCGGGGGAAGGGTTTGATTGAGCACGAGAGCGAAAAAGCGAAAACCTTGTCCCCTTATAAAGAGGGTGAATGTCAAGCGTCCTCTCTGTAGCCGTTTGGGACTTGCCTATAATCTAGGAGTCCTAGAAACGGTTGGGTTACCCGCGACAGCATTAATGAGAATCCCGTAATTAGGGGAACACGATCTCCGCTTTGGCAAGGCGTGTCAAGAAACCGCCTCGCATTATGTGTGGAGCTGGTTAAGAGAAACGGTTCGAATAATCACCGGGCCATGACATGACATCATGCTGTCAAAACAAGCCAGCAAATTAGATCTGCGGTGGAACGTGGAACTTATTTTGCAGGGTCGGACACTATCCTCATATTCAAATTCTTCTGTGATGTATTCGGAGAAGGAACCCGCCTTGCAATGCCAAAGACAACTGCGCGCCGGACTCATCTTCATTGAAGCCTGGTTCAGGGGCTACTAAGGGAGTCCTGGATTAGGGGGTCTCCGGACAGCCGGACTATCTCCATTGGCCGGACTGTTAGACTATGAAGATACAAGATTGAAGACTTCGTCTCGTGTCCGGATGGGACTCTACTTGGCGTGGAAGGCAAGCTAGGCAATACATATATGGATATTTCCTCCTTTGTAACCGACCTTGTGTAACCCTAACCCTCTTTGGTGCCTATATAAACCGAAGGGTTTTAGTCCGTAGGACAACATACAATCATACCATAGGCTAGCTTCTAGGGTTTAGCCTCTCTGATCTCGTGGTAGATCTACTCTTGTAATACCCATATCATCAATATTAATCAAGCAGGACGTAGGGTTTTACCTCCATCAAGAGGACCCGAACCTGGGTAAAACTTCGTGTCCCTTGCCTCCTGTTACCATCCGGCCTAGACGCACAGTTCGGGACCCCCTACCCGAGATCCGCCGGTTTTGACACCGACAGCCATGCTTTTGATCAGATGTGTGCGATGTCAATCGGCCAGCTAAGGACTCGATGGATGCAGGGATGCACGAAGTAGGCCGGATGCATATGATACGACGCCATGAAACTAGGTGGTATAAACCTAGCAACAATGTAATTAGCATAATCAGCATACCATGGAGCAGTATGAGAAGCATTTATGACATTTAATTGCTCATCGGGAAAGCTATCATCAATAGGTAGTGGGTCATCAAGCACATTTTCTAACCTAGACAAGTTGTCTGCAACGGGGTTCTCAGCTCCTTTTCTATCAACAATATGCAAATCAAATTCTTTTAGCAAGAGAAACCATCTAATAAGTCTAGGTTTAGCATCTTTCTTTTCCATAAGATATTTAATAGCAGCATGTGTGAATAGTTACTTTAGAATCAACAATATAAGGTCTAAACTTATCACAAGCAAATACAACTGCTAAGAATTCTTTTTCAGTAGTAGCATAATTTCTTTGAGCATTGTCTAGAGTTTTACTAGCATATTGAATAACATTTAGTTTCTTATCAACTCTTTGTCCTAGAACAACACCTACACCATAATCACTAGCATCACACATAGTTTCAAAGGGTAAATTCCAACCAGGTGGCTGGACAATAGGTGCAGAGATCAATGCTTTCTTAAATATTTCAAATGCTTCTACACAATCATCATCAAAGACAAATGGTATATCTTTTTGTAATAAATTAGTCAGAGGCCAAGAGATTTTCGAGAAGTCCTTAATAAACCTCCTATAAAAACCGGCATGACCAAGGAAACTTCGTATACCTTTGATGTCCTTGGGACATGGCATCTTTTCAATAGCATCAACCTTGGCTTTATCAACTTCAATACCTCTTTCAGAAACTTTATGCCCCAAGACAATACCTTCATTAACCATAAAGTGGCACTTTTCCCAATTCAAGACAAGATTAGTTTCTTCACATCTCTGCAAAACTCGATCAAGGTTGCTCAAGAAATCGTCAAAAGAAGATCCATAGATGGAAAAGTCGTCCATGAAAACTTCACAAATCTTTTCACAAAAGTCAGAGAATATAGCCATCATGCATCTTTGAAAGGTAGCGGGTGCATTACATAAACCAAAGGGCATACATCTATAAGCAAAAGTACCAAAAGGGCATGTAAAAGTAGTCTTTGATTGATCTTTGGCTGACACGGGTATTTGAGAGAAACCAGAATAACCATCTAGAAAGCAAAATTGTGTATGTTTGGACAATCTTCCTAGCATTTGATCGATAAAAGGTAAGGGGTAATGATCTTTTTTAGTAGCCTTATTTAATTTGCGGAAATCAATTACCATCCTATAACCTGTAATAATTCTTTGAGGAATCAATTCTTCTTTATCATTAGGAACAACAGTAATACCTCCCTTCTTAGGGACACAATGGACAGGGCTTACCCATTGACTATCAGGAACGGGATAAATTATACCTGCCTCAAGGAGCTTTAGTATCTCCTTTCTTACCACTTCTTTCATTTTAGGATTCAGCCGACGTTGATGATCACGAACTTGTTTAGCATCTTCTTCCAAATTAATTTTATGTTGACATAGAGTGGGACTAATTCCCTTAAGATCATCAAGAGTATACCCAATAGCAGCGCGGTGCTTCTTCAGAGTTTTCAATAATCTCTCTTCCTCATGCTCTGAAAGGTTAGCACTAATAATAATAGGATATATCCTTTTCTCATCAAGATAAGCATATTTAAGAGTATCAGGTAACGATTTAAGCTCAAACACCGGATCACCCTTGGGTGGAGGGGGATACCCTAGGATTTCAATAGGTAAATTGTTTTTGAGAATAGGTTCCTATTTAAAGAACACTTCATCTAATTCTCTTCTTTCATTCATAAACATGTTATTTTCATGGTCTAGCAAGTATTGTTCTAAAGGATCACTAGGAGGTATGGCAATAGAAGCAAGACCAATAATTTCATCCTTACTAGGTAATTCTTCTTCACGGTGTTGTCTACTAAATTTAGAAAAATTAAATTCATGAACCATATCATCTAAACCAATAGTAACAACATCTCTTTTGCAATCTATGGTAGCATTAACAGTATTTAAGAAGGGTCTACCAAATATAATGGGACAAAAGCTATCTTGTGGGGAACCAGAACAAGAAAATTAGCAGGATATTTAGTTTTCCCACACAAGACTTCAGCATCTCTAACAATTCCCATTGGTGAAATAGTATATCTATTGGCAAGTTTAATTGTGACATTAATATCTTCCATCTCAGCAGGTGTAATATCATGCATAACTTCTTGGTATAAAGAATAAGGTATTGCACTAGCACTAGCACCCATATCACATAAGCCATGATAACAATGATCTCCTATTTTAACAGAAATAACAGGCATGCCTACCACTGGTCTAGGTTTATCTTTATCACGGGGTTTAGCAATTCTAGCAGTTTCATCACAGAATAAATAACATTCCCATCAATATTATCAGACAAGAGATCTTTAACAATAGCAATATTAGGTTCAACTTTAACTTGCTCAGGAGGTGTATATGTTTTAATATTGCTTTTACGCACTATAGTTGAAGCTTTAGCATGATCCTTTATCCTAACAGATAAAGGTGGTTTCTCCACATAAAAAGTAAGAACAATAGGATCATTATAAGTGATAGTCTTTTCTTCAACTTTAATAGGTGCAGCTACTTTTACTTCTATGGGAGGATGATATTTAAACCACTTCTCCTTGGGGAGATCAACATAAGCAACAAAAGATTCACAGAAAGAAGCTACTATCTCAGAGTCAAGTCCATATTTAGTGCTAAATTTACGAAAAATATCGGTATCCATAAAAGATTTAACACAATCAAAACTAGGTATCATACCTGACTCCTTACCATTGTCGAGGTCCCAATCTTCAGAGTTGCATTTAATTCTTTCCAATAAATCCCATTTGAATTCAATAGTCTTCATCATAAAAGAGCCAGCACAAGAAGTATCAAGCATGGTGCGATTGTTATTAGAAAGCCGAGCATAAATTTTTTGAATAATCATTTCTCTCGAGAGCTCATGATTGGGGCATGAATATAACATTGACTTAAGCCTCCCCCAAGCTTGAGCGATGCTTTCTCCTTCGCGAGGACAAAAATTATATATGTAATTGCGATCACGATGAACAAGATGCATAGGATAAAACTTCTGATGAAATTCCAATTTCAATCGTTTGTAATTCCAACACCTCATATCATCACATAGCCTATACCATATCGATGCATCTCCCCTCAAAGATAAAGGGAATACCTTCTTCTTAACAACATCTCCGGGTACACCTGCAAGCTTAAATAATCCACAAACTTCATCCACATACATCATATGTTCATCAGGATGTTTTGTTCCATCTCCTAAAAAGAGATTAGCTAGCAGTTTTTCTATCATACCCGAAGGAACTTCAAAGCAAGCATTTTTATTTTCATTTTCATTTTCAGTAGGTTCAGTAGGTTGAGGAGCAACTCTTTGCTCTACTGGTCGGGGTGAAGACACCCCGAACAAGCCCCTCAGAGGATTACCTTCCATGGTAACAAGTGATAGTAAATTTCAGCACACTATATAAAATTTTCCTTACCAAATTCCACCTACCAAAGGCGCTTCACTCCCCAGCAACGGCGCCAGAAATGAGTCTTGATGACCCACAAGTATAGGGGATCTATCATAGTCCTTTCGATAAGTAAGAGTGTCGAACCCAACGAGGAGCAGAAGGAAATGATAAGCGGTTTCCAGCAAGGTATTCTCTGCAAGTACTAAAATAAGTGGTAACAGATAGTTTTTTGATAAGATAATTTGTAACGAGCAACAAGTAACAAAAGTAAATAAGGTGCAGCAAGGTGGCCCAATTCTTTTTGTAGCAAAGGACAAGCCTAGACAAACTCTTATAAGATGTAAAGCGCTCCCGAGGACACATGGGAATATCGTCAAGCTAGTTTTCATCATGTTCATATGATTCGCATTTGGTACTTTGATAATTTGGTATGTGGGTGGACCGGTGCTTGGGTACTGCCCTTACTTGGACAATCATCCCACTTATGATTAACCTCTATTGCAAGCATCCGCAACTACCACAAAAGTATTAAGGTAAACCTAACCATAGCATGAAACATATGGATCCAAATCAGCCCCTTACGAAGCAACGCATAAACTAGGGTCTAAGATTCTGTCACTCTTGCAACCCATCATCTACTTATTACTTCCCAATGCCTTCCTCTAGGCCCAAATAATGGTGAAGTGTCATGTAGTCGACATTCACATAACACCACTAGAGGAGAGACAACATACATCTCATCAAAATATCGACTGAATACCAAATCCACATGACTACTAATAGCAAGACTTCTCCCATGTCCTCAGGAACAAAAGTAACTACTCACAAAGCATAAACATGTTCATAATCATAGGGGTATTAATATGCATATAGGATCTGAACATATGATCTTCCACCAATTAAACCAACTAGCATCAACTACGAGGAGTAATTAACACTACTAGCAACCTACTAGCACCAATCCCTGACTTGGAGACAAGAATTGGATACAAGAGATGAACTAGGGTTTTGAGATGAGATGGTGCTAATGAAGATGTTGATGGAGATTGCCCTCTCCCGATGAGAGGAGCGTTGGTGATGACCATGGCGATGATTTCCCCCTCCGGGAGGGAAGTTTCCCCGGCAGAACAGCTCCGCCAGAGCCCTAGATTGGTTCCGCCAAGGTTCCACCTCGTGGCGGCGGAGTTTCGTCCGAGAAGATGGCTTATGATTTTTTTCCCATCGAAAGACTCCATATAGCAGAAGATGGCCACCGGAGGGCCATCAGGGGGCGCGCCCAGGGGGTAGGGCGCGCCCCCACCCTTGTGGGCAGGGTGTGGCCCCCCTGGTGAAGTTCTTGCTCTCGGTATTTTTTATATATTTGGAAAACATCTTCCATGAAGTTTCAGGACTTTTGGAGTTGTGCAAAATAGGTCTCTAATATTTGCTCCTTTTCCAGCCCAGAATCCCAGCTGCCGGCATTCTCCCTCTTTATGTAAACCTTGTAAAATAAGAGAGAATAGGCATAAGTATTGTGACATAATGTGTAATGACAACCCATAATGCAATAAATATCGATATAAAAGCATGATGCAAAATGGACGTATCAACCACGAGTCACATTTCCCCTGTTTCCTCCTTCCTTCCTTCCTTGCTAAGCTATAGCCGCTTCCTCGCTCTCACCGTCTCGCATCCTACCGCCGGGGTCGCCATGGTCTTGTTCAAAGACCTCTCCAATGGTTCCTCCTCCGGCGATTACTCCTTCATCACCCGGGTATGCCTCTCTTCTCTCTCTCGGGCTATGACTTGGAATGAAGGTTTTTTACCCTGTGGTCAATTTGAGTCATTTCTTCCTCTTGTAGCTCCCTAAGACCATCAGTGGCAACGAATGGAGCGGGGTGGCTGAAGATCTATCTGCTCGTTGTGACCATCAATCTCCATGCGTGAAGCTAGTTGCGTTTGATTCTGTGGACAGTGGGAGGAAGTTTCTGGCATGTGCGGAGAAGGTTAGACCCTCTTTCATTTTTACAAATCATTTGTTAGATGTGATTTAGACACTGTCACGGTCCCAACCAATTCATACCACACCTTCAACCAAACGCATCCTAAGACAGAGTCACAGTTTGTACCTAGTATCTTAAATTGTTGACATCTCATCAGCGGTGCCATTAGAAATTATTTGGCACCGCTTCAACAGTTTGTGCAACCAACTTTGGTCCACACATCCGAGCAGCCAAGCAGTAAAATACTAAATCTTCATGGCACGAAGGAACTGGGCATTGGAGCAACTACGTGCTCCGGAGTCTGGGTCCTTGATTTTTTTTCCGCTCCAACGGCTCGCCAGTGCAGGGCACCGGTGCGAGATGTAGCAACAGTTATATTTACCCTAGTTTTGGCATACATAGTGGATGGCCTTAGTGCTATTAGTTCTATGTTACTAAATTTGTGCATGTACACACCTGTTAGTATCAATTTGTTGTCATCCAAACACTGTCGCTATGCTGTTGCAGTTATATTTACCTTCCTCATAAAATGTTCAGTTTGTTATTTATTGTACATGAGTAAGAACTTGTAGCATCGTTGTAGTTAATTATAGCTTCTGATGTTCCATAATTTGGTTGTTGTCTTAGTACCAATTATTTCATTTGCACATTGATCTTTTTGAGAAGATATGTCATAATTAACATGTCCTTTAGTTTTTCAAAATAAGCATTGGTGATTTTCTGTGTTGATATAAACCCATTTCCCCTACAATTGTTACTGATCTAGTTTTAAATATTATAGGATGAACGGAAGTGTTCTTACTTGGAGTGGGTTGATCAAGAGTGGCCCTAGTCTTTGAAGATGTGCCTAGTGAAGCTCTGGAGCATGTATGAGGAAGAGAACACACGTAGGCTTAGAGAAAGTGTTGTCAATGCTGAAGCATATTTCAAGATGCGAGATAAAAAGTTGAAGGTGGAGAATGAGCTCAGATTTTTTTAAATCAGACTTTGCTAAGATGGTATTGGCAAAGGAGGAGGCACTTTCCCAGTTGGCCCGTGCAAAACGGGTTCTTACTGAACTGAAAGCAGAGGTGGATAAGACGAGCCTAGATGATCTCGATTAGGGAAATGACTATATTGTTCTTATGAAGTTGAAGTAGCTATATGTTGTACTGTGTTGTTTTCATGTAGTTACCATACTGTGATGTTATAATATATTTATGTGCCTGATATGAAATTGGCAAATAGTTGTTTGATATGAAATGTGAATTTGCGTAATACTGGAATTATTAATTGTAAACTAATAAACCTGCTAAATGTGTCATGGACCTTTACAAACGGTTCTAGCAGAAAAAGTGCTTGCGATGGATAGCCCAATGCCACACAGTTTTCTTCATCAAATCATGTGTGATATAGTTGATAAAAGCAAACACTTAACCATGGAAAACTGTGTGTGATAGTTACACCTTTCACACACGAGCCTACACATAAAACTGTGTGGGATGTACGTCCGAACGAAAATGTGTTCCCTGGATTTACTGCGTGGTATGTACATAAGAACGGAAACGTATTCCTTGGATTGACTGTGTGTGATATACATATGAACGGAAATGTTTTTTTGGGATTCACCGCGTGGGATGTACATACCTACGGAAATAATTTTCTCGGATTACCGTGTGGGGTGTATATACCTACGGAAATGATTGGGTTTGGATGCCTCGGTCGATCGCACACGGCCCTAGCTTGGGTCCCAGGAGGGCCTATCCCCGATGATTTCTGGGTCGTGTGCGAAGGACACCCTATCGCACACACTCACTTGGCGATGATTCCAAATGATATCGCGGAAAGGGGTTAAAAACCGTTTGTTTAGGACCGACGCGCACCAGTGTACGTTTATTCATTTAAGTCAGAGAATAATTGTTGTTCTGTTTACATGAATAAAACCTTCTATGGTCATACACCCAATGTGAATGGTTTATTGAATCTCGATTGTAGTGATACACATATTCATAATATTGATGCCAAAAGATGCAAAGTTAATAATGATAGTGCAACATACTTGTGACACTGCCATTTAGGTCATAATGGTGTAAAGCGCATAAAGAAACTCCATGCAGATGGGCTTTTGGAATCACTTGATTATGAATCATTTGATACTTGCGAACCATGCTTCATGGGCAAGATGACTAAA
Source organism: Triticum aestivum (assembly GCF_018294505.1). Lineage (NCBI taxonomy): Eukaryota > Viridiplantae > Streptophyta > Magnoliopsida > Poales > Poaceae > Triticum > Triticum aestivum. The sequence goes on from NC_057794.1 coordinate 365,300,925, forward strand.
ACTCCGTTCTCCGGAACAATGGAGTGAGCTAATGACTTATTGGAAATAATACATACCGATGTATGCGGTCCAGTGAGTATTGAGGCTCACGGCGGGTATCGTTATTTTCTGACCTTCACAGATGATTTGAGTATATATGGGTATATCGACTTAATGAAACACAAGTCTAAAACATTTGAAAAGTTCAAAGAATTTCAGAGTAAAGTGGAGAATCATCACAACAAGAAAATAAAGTTTCTACGATCCGATCACGGAGGCGAGTATTTGAGTTATGAGTTTGGCCTTCATTTAAAACAATGTGGAATAGTTTCACAACTCACGCCACCTGGAACACCACAGCGTAATGGTGTGTCTGAATGTTGTAACTGTACTTTATTAGATATGGTGCGATCTATGATGTCTCTTACCGATTTACCACTATCATTTTGGGGTTATGCATTAGAGACAACTACATTCACGTTAAAAAGAGCACCATCTAAATCCGTTGAGACGACACCATGTGAACTATGGTTTGGCAAGATACCTAAACTATCGTTTCTTAAAGTTTGGGGCTGTGATGCTTATGTGAAAAAGCTTCAGCCTGATAAGCTCGAATCCAAATTGGGGAAATGTGTCTTCATAGGATACCCAAAAGGAGACTATTGGGTACACCTTCTATCAAAGATCCGAAGGCAAGATATTCATTGCTAAGAATGGATCCTTTCTTGAGAAGGAGTTTCTCTCGAAAGAAGTGAGTGGGAGGGAAGTAGAACTTGATGAGGTAGTTGTACCTTCTCTCGAATTGGAAAATGGTTCATCACAGAAATCAGTTCCAGTGATGACTACACCAATTAGTGAGGAAGTTAATGATGATGATCATGAAACTTCAGATCAAGTTACTACCGAACCTCGTAGGTCAACCAGAGTAAGTTCCGCACCGGAGTGGTATGGTAATCTTGTTCTGGAAGTGATGTTACTAGACCATGACAAACCTATGAACTACGAGGAAGCGATGATGAGCCCAGATTCCGCGAAATGGCTTAAGGCCATGAAATCTGAGTCGGGATCCATGTATGAGAACAAAGTATGGACTTTGATTGACTTGCCCGATGATCAGTGAGCCATTCAGAATAAATGGATCTTCAAGAGGAAGACGGGCGATGATAGTAGTGTTACTATCAACAAAGCTTGAATTGTCGAAAAAAGGTTTTCGACAAGTTCAAGGTGTTGACTACGATGACATTTTCTCACTCGTATCGATGCTTAAAAGTCTGTCCGAATCATGTTAGCAGTTGCCGCATTTCATGAAATCTGGCAAATGGATATCAAAACTACATTCCTTAATGGATTTATTAAAAAAGAGTTGTATATGTTGCAACCAGAAGGTTTTGTCAATCCTAAAGGTGTTAACAAAGTGTGCAAGCTCCAGCGATCCATTGATGGACTGGTGCAAGCCTCTCGGAGTTGGAATATATGCTTTGATAGTGTGATCAAAGCATATATTATTATACATACTTGCGGTGAAGCCTGTATTTACAAGAAAGTGAGTGGGAGCACTGCAGCATTTCTGATATGTATATGTGAATGACATATTGATGATCGGAAATGATGTAGAATTTTCTGGAAAGCATAAAGGAGTGTTTGAAAGGTGTTTTTCAAAGAAAGACCTCGATGAAGCTGCTTACATATTGGGCATCAAGATCTATAGAAATAGATCAAGACGCTTGATAAGATTTTTCAATGAGTACATACCTTGAGAAGATTTTGAAGTAGTTCAAAATGGAACAGTCGAAGAAGGAGTTCTTGCCTATATAGCAAGGTGAAAAGTTGAGTAAGACTCAAAACACGACCACGACAGAAAATAGAAAGAGAATGAAAGTCATTCCCGATGCCTCGGCCATAGGTTCTATAAAGTATGCTATGTTGTGTACCAAAACTATTGTGTACCTTGTCATGAGTTTGGCAAGGGGGTACGATGTTGATCCAGGAGTGGATCACTGGACATTGGTCCAAATTATCCTTAGAAGACTAAGGAGATATTTCTCAGTTATGGAGGTGATAAATGTTGGGGAATGTAGTATTTCAAAACATTTCCTATGATCACATAAGATCTATCTAGGAGAAGCATAGCAACGAGCAGGGAGAGTGTGTCCATGTACCCTCGTAGACCGAAAGCAGAAGCGTTTAGTAACGCAGTTGATGTAGTCGGACGTCTTCGCAATCCAACCGATCCAAGTACCGAACACAGGTCACCTCCATGACCTGCACACGTTCATCTTGGTGATGATGATGTTACAAGCGCAGGGCTTCGCTTAAGCACTACGATGATATGACTGAGGTGTTAACTGTGGAGGGGGGCGCCGCACGGCTAGGAACAATTGATGTATCTTCTAGGGGTGCCCTCCCCACGTACATAAAGGAGGTAGAGGGAGGGAGGCAGCCTAGGGCGCGCCCAAGTAGGAGTAACCCTACTTGGGCCCCTAGTCCAATTCGGCCCCCCTTACCATATTTGGACAAGGGGGAAAGGAAGGAGGGGGAGGGGAAGGAAGTAGGAGTCCTACTTCATACTTTCCTTTTCCTCCTCTCCTTTTCATTTCTCCCCTATAGGGGGCGCACCAGCCCCTTGTGGGCTGGTGTGTTCCCTTACTTGGCCCATTAAGCCCATATCTTTGCCGGGGTTTGCCCGAAACCCCTTCCGGTGACCCGGTATCACCCGGAACAATTCCGGTGTCCGAATATAGCCTTGCAATATATGAATCTTTACCTCTCGACCATTTTGAGACTCCTCGCCATGTCTGTGATCTCATCCGGGACTCCGAAATGCCGGTACATCAAATTACATAACTCATAATACAAATCATCATCGAACATAAAGCATGCGGACCCTACGGGTTCGAGAACTATGTAGACATGACCGAGACACATCTCTGGTCAATAACCAATAGAGGAACCTGGATGCTCATATAAGCTCCTACATATTCTACGAAGATCTTTATCGGTCAAACCGCATAACAACATACGTTGTTCCCTTTGTCATCAGTATGTTACTTGCCTGAGATTCGGTAGTCGGTATCATCATACCTAGTTCAATCTCGTTACCGGCACTCGTTCCGTAATGCATCATCGCACAACTAACTCATTAGTCACATTGCTTGCCAGGCTTATAGTGATGAGCATTACCGAGAGGGCCCAGAGATACCTCTCCGATACACGGAGTGACAAATCCTAATCTTGATCTATGCCAACTCAACAAACACCATCGGAGACACCTGTAGAGCATCTTTATAATCACCCAGTTACATTGTGACGTTTGATATCACACAAGGTGTTCCTCCGGTATTCGGGAGTTGCATAATCTCATAGTGATAGGAACAAGTATAAGTCATGATGAAAGCAATAGCAATAAAACTAAACGATCATTTATGCTCAGCTAACTGATGGGTCATGCTCATCACATCATTCTCTAATGATGTGATCCCTTTCATCAAATGACAACACATGTCTATGGTTAGGAAACGTAACCATCTTTGATTAACGAGCTAGTCAAGTAGAGGCATACTAGGGATACTCTGTTTGTCTATGTATTCACACATGTACTAAGTTTCTGGTTAATACAATTCTAGCATCAATAATAAACATTTATCATGATATAAGGAAATATAAATAACAACTTTATTATTGCCTCTAGGGCATATTTCCTTCGGTCTCCCACTTGCACTAGAGTCAATAATCTAGTTCACATCGCCATGTGATTTAACACTAGTAGTTCACATCGTCATGTGATTTAACACACTATAGTTCACAACGCTATGGGACTAATACCCAAAGGGTTTACTAGAGTCAATAATCTAGTTCACATCTCCATGTGATTAACACCCAAGGAGTATTAAGGTGTGATCATGTTTTGCTTGTGAGAGAAGTTTAGTCAACGGGTCTGCCACATTCAGATTCGTATGTATTTTGAAAATTTCTATGTCTACAATGCTCTGCCACGGAGCTACTCTAGCTAATTACTCCCACTTTCAATATGTATCTAGATCAAGACTTAGAGTCATCCAGATCGATGTCAAAGCTTGCATCGACGTAACTCTTTACGACGAACTCTTTGTCACCTCCATAACCGAGAAACATTTCCTTATTCCACTAAGGATCATTTGGACCGCTGTCCAATGATCCACTCCTGGATCACTATTGTACCCTCTTGCCAAACTCATGGTGAGGTACATAATAGGTCTAGTACATAGCATCGCATACTTTATAGAACCTATGACTGAGGCATAGGGAATGATTTTTCATTCTCTTTCTATTTTCCGCCGTGGTCGGGTTTTGAGTCTTTACTCAACTTCATACATTGCAACACACGCAAGAACTCCTTCTTTGACTGTTCCATTTTAAACTACTTCAAAAACTTGTCAAGGTATGTACTCATTGAAAAAATATATCAAGCATCTTGATCTATCTCTATAGATCTTGATGCTCAATATGTAAGCAGCTTCACCGAGCTCTTCTTTGAAAAAATCCTTTCAAATACTCCTTTATGCTTTCCAGAAAATTCTACATCATTTCCGATCAACAATATGTCATTCACATATACTTATCAGACAGGCTGTAGCGCTCCCACTTACTTTCTTGTAAATACAACTTCACCGCAAGTCTGCATAAAACTATATGCTTTGATCAACTTATCAATGCGTAAATTCCAACTCCGAGATGCTTGCACCAGTCCATAGATGGATCGCTGGAGCTTGCACATTTTGTTAGCACATTTAGGATTGACAAAACCTTCCGGTTGCATCATATACAATTATTCTTTAAGATATCCATTAAGGAATGTAGTTTTGACATCCATTTGCCAAATTTCATAAAACGTGGCAATTGCTAACATGATTCAGACAGACTTTAAGCATCGATACGAATGACAAAATCTCATCATAGTCAACATCTTGAACTTGTAAAAACCCTTTTTGACAAGTCAATCTTTGTAGCTAGTAACACTACTATCAGCGTCCGTCTTCCTCTTGAAGATCCATTTATTCTCAATGGCTCGCTGATCATCGGGCAAGTCTATCAAAGTCCATACTTTGTTCTCATAATGGATCCCATCTCAGATTTCATGGCCTCAAGCCATTTCGCGGAATCTGGGCTCATCATCACTTGCTCATAGTTTGTAGGTTCGTCATGGTCTACTAACATGGCTTCCAGAACAGGATTACCGTACCACTCTGGTGCGTAACATACTCTGGTTGACCTATACGAGGTTCGGTAGTAACTTGATCGGTAGTATCTATAATTTTTTATTTCTCCATGCCATATTATCTACTGTTTTGGACATTATTGGGCTTTATTATCCACTTTTATATTATTTTTGGGACTAACCTATTAACCGGAGGCCCAGCCCAGAATTGTTGTTTTTTGCCTTGCTACGTCTTGAGCTTGCGTTGGTTTTCCCCGAAGAGGAAGGGATGATGCAACAGAGTAGCGTAAGTATTTCCCTCAGTTTTTGAGAACCAAGGTATCAATCCAGTAGGAGGCCACGCGCAAGTCCCTCTTACCTACACAACGCAAAAGCTCAAGGCAACCAACGCAATTAGGGGTTGTCAATCCCTTCACGGTCACTTACGGAAGTGAGATCCGATAATTAATATTTTTGGTATTTTTGATATAAAGATGCAAAGTGAAAAGTAAAAGGCAAAGTAAAAACAAAACAAGATTAAAGTGATGGAGATTGATATGATGAGAATAGACCCGGGGGCCATAGGTTTCACTAGTGGCTTCTCTCGAGAGCATAAGTTTTCTACGGTGGGTGAACAAATTACTGTTGAGCAATTGACAAAATTGAGCATAGTTATGAGAATATCCAGGCATGATCATGTATATAGGCATCACGTCCGTGACAAGTAGATCTAAACGATTCTGCATCTACTACTATTACTCCACTCATCGACCGCTATCCAGCATGCATCTAGAGTATTAAGTTAAAAACAGAGTAACACTTTAAGCAAGATGACATGATGTAGAGAGATAAATTCATGCAATATGAAATAAACCCCATCTTGTTATCCTCGATGGCAATGATACAATACGTGTCTTGCTGCCCCTTCTGTCACTGGGAAAGAACACCGCAAGATCGAACCCAAAGCTAAGCACTTCTCCCATGGCAAGAACTACCAATCTAGTTGGCCAAACCAAACGGATAATTCGAAGAGACTTGCAAAGATAACCAATCATACATAAAAGAATTCAGAGATGATTCAAATATTGTTCATAGATAGACTTGATCATAAACCCACAATTCATCGATCTCAACAAACACACCGCAAAAGAAGAAGATTACATCGAATAGATCTCCACAAGAGAGGGGGAGAACATTGTATTGAGATCCAAAAAGAGAGAAGAAGCCATCTAGCTACTAACTATGGACCCGAAGGTCTGAGGTAAACTACTCACACTTCATCGGAGGGGCTATGATGGTGTAGAAGCCCTCCGTGATGACGGCCCTCTCCGGCGGAGCTCCGGAACAGGCCCCAAGATGGGATCTCGTGGATACAGAAAGTTGCGGCGGTGGAATTAGGTTTTTGGCTCCTGTTCTGATCGTTTGGGGGTACGTGGGTATATATAGGAGGAAGGAGTACGTCGGTGGAGCACCGAGGGGCCCACGAGGCAGGGGGCGCGCCTTGTTGGGGGGGGGGCTACCCTCGTGACCGCCTCCGATACTTCTTGGAGTAGGGTCCAAGTCTCCTGGGTCTTATCCGAGAATAAAATCACGTTCCAAAAAGGATTTTTCTGTTTGGACTCCGTTTGATATTCTGTTTCTTCGAAACACTAAAATAGGAAAAAAAACAGCAATTCTGGTCTGGGCCTCCGGTTAATAGGTTAGTCCCAAAAATAATATAAAAGTGGAAAATAAAGCCCAATATAGTGCAAAACAGTAGATAATATAGCATGGAGCAATCAAAAATTATAGATACGTTGGAGACGTATCAGGCATCCCCAAGCTTAATTCTTGCTCGTCCTCGAGTAGGTAAATGATAAAAAGAGAACTTTTGATGCGGAGTGCTACTTGGCATAATTTCAATGCAAAATTTCTTAATTGTGGTATGGATATTCAGATTAGCAAGATTCAAGACAAAAGTTCATATTGACATAAAGAATAATAACACTTCAAGCATACTAATAAAGTAATTATGTCTTCTCAAAATAACATGGCCAAAGAAAGTTATCCCTACAAAATCATATAGTCTGGCTATGCTCTATCTTCACCACACAAAGTATTTAAATCATGCACAACCCCGATGACAAGCCAAGCAATTGTTTCATACTCTAACTTTTTCAAAACTTTTTCAATCTTCACGCAATACATGAGCGTGAGCCACGGACATAGCACTATGTGGAATAGAAGGGTGGTTGGGGAGAAGACAAAAAGAGGGGAAGATAGTCTCACATCAACTAGGCGTATCAACAGGCTATGGAGATGCCCATCAATAGATATCAATGTGAGTGAGTAGGGATTGCCATGCAACGGATGCACTAGAGCTATAAGTATATGAAAGCTCATCAAAAGAAACTAAGTGGGTGTGCATCCAACTCGCTTGCTCATGAAGACCTAGTGCAATTTGAGGAAGCCCATCATTGGAATATACAAGCCAAGCTCTATAATGAAAAATTCCCACTAGTATATGAAAGTGACATAACGAGAGACTCTCTATCATGAAGATCATGGTGCTACTTTGAAGCACAAGTGTGGTAAAAGGATAGTAACATTGTCCCTTCTCTCTTTTTCTCTCATTTTTTTTATTTGGGCCTTTTCTCTCTTTTTTTATGGCCTCTTTTTTTTCGTCCGGAGTCTCATCCCGACTTATGGGGGAATCATAGTATCCATCATCCTTTCCTCACTTGGTACAATGCTCTAGAAAATGATGATCATCACACTTTTATTTTTCTTACAACTCAACAATTACAACTCGATACTTAGAACAAATATGACTCTATATGAATGCCTCCGGCGGTGTACTAGGATATGCAATGAATCAAGAGTGACATGTATGAAATAATTATCAATGGTGTCTTTTCCACAAATACGATGTCAACTACATGATCATGCTAGCCATATGACAATGATGGAGCGTGGCATAATAAACGGAACGGTGGAAAGTTGCATGGCAATATATCTCGGAATGGCTATCGAAATGCCATGATAGGTAGGTATGGTGGCTGTTTTGAAGAAGGTATATGGTGGGTGTATGATACCGGCGAAAGGTGCACGGTATTAGAGAGGCTAGCAATGGTGGAAGGATGGGAAAAAGTGCATATAATCCATGGAATCAACATTAGTCATAAAGAACTCATATACTTATTGCAAAAATCTAGAAGTTATCAAAGCAAAGTATTACGCGCATGCTCCTAGGGGGATAGATTGGTAGGAAAATACCATCGCTCGTCCCCGACCACCACTCATAAGGAAGACAATCAATAAATAAATTATGCTCCGACATCATCACATAACGGTTCACCTTACGTGCATGCTACGGGAATCACAAACTTTAACACAAGTATTCTTTAAATTCACAACTACTAAACTAGCATAACTCTAATATTATCACCTCCATATCTCAAAACAATTATCATGCTTCAATCTTCTCTTAGTATTCAACGCACTCAAAAGAAAATTTCACATATCTTGAACACCAAGCATATTTATATTAAGCAAATTACCATGCTATTAAGACTCTCAAAATAATTTAAGTGAAGCATGAGAGATCAATAGTTTCTTTAAAACAAACCACCACCGTGCTCTAAAAGATCTAAGTGAAGCACATAGAGCAAAATTATAACGCTCAAAAGATATAAGTGAAGCACGTAGAGCAAAACTACATAGCTCAAAAGATATAAGTGAAGCACATAGAGTATTCTATTAAATTTTAATTCATAGATGACTCTCTCAAATGGTGTGTACAGCAAGGATGATTGTGGCACACTAACAAACAATGACACAAATAATACAAGACGCTCCAAGCAAAACACATATCATGTTGGTGAATAAAAATATAGCTCCAAGTAAATTACCGATGGAAGTGGACGAAAGAGGGGATGCCTTCCGGGGCATCCCCAAGCTTTGACTTTTTGGTGTCCTTGGATTATATTTGGTGTGCCATGGGCATCCCCAAGCTTAGGCTCTTGCCACTCCTTGTTCCATAATCCATCAAAAGAACTCACCCAAAACTTGAAAACTTCACAACACAAAACTCAATAGAAATCTCGTGAGCTCCGTTAGAGAAAGAAAACAAAAGACCAATTCAAGGTACTGTAATGAACTCATTCTTTATTTATTTTGGCTTTAAACCTACTTTATTCCAACTTCTCTATGGATTATAAACTATTTTACTAACCATATATTCATCAAAATAAGCAAACAACACACGAAAAACAGGATCTGTCAAAAACAGAACAGTCTGTAGTAATCTGTAACTAACGCAAACTTCTGGAACTCCAAAAAATCTACCAAAATTAGAAGACCTAGATAATTTGTTTATTGATCAGAAGCAATTGGAATCAGTATTTTATCACGTTCTGATGATTTTTAGTAATTCGGGCACTGAACGCAAAGTTTCTGGAAATTACAGCAAGACCAAATAACTATCATCCAAGAAGATCCAATAGGTCTAGCTTGGCACAAACACTAATTAAACACAAAAGACATAACCTAAACAGAGGCTAAATAATTTATTTATTAAATAACAGCAAGGATAAATATTGGGTTGACTCCCAACAAGCGCTTTTCTTTAATGCCTTATAGCTAGGCATAATATTTCAATGATGCTCACATGAAAGACAAGAATTGAAGCACGAAGAGAGCATCATAAAACAAGTGACAAACATATCTAAGTCTAACATACTTCATATGCATAGGCATTTTATAGGCAAACAAATTGTCAAGGCAAGCAAAAACTAGCATATGCAAGGAAGCGAAAAGAAACAATAGCAATCTCAACATAACGAGAGGTAATTTAGTAACATGAAAATTTCTACCACCATATTTTCCTCTCTCATAATAATTACATGTAGGATCATAAGCAAACTCAACAAAATAGCTATCACATAAAATATTTTCAACATGATCCACATGCATGCAAAGTTGACACTCTTCCAAAATAGTGGGATCTAAAGTTGACACTCTACCAAACCCACTTTCAATAATATTGCAAACACTATTATCAATCTCATATTCATCATGGGGATTAAATAAATTTTCAAGACCATAAGAAGAATCATCCCAATCATGATCATTGCAACAAGTAGAGGACATAGCAAAACTAGCATCCCCAAGCTTAGGGTTTTGCATATTTTTAGCACAATTGACATCAATAGAATGTATAGTGAAATCATTGCAATCGTGCTTTTTATTCAAAGATCCATCGTGAATCGCTTCATAAAGTACTTCATCACAATTTTTAGATTCACGAATTTCAGGCAAGACCTCATAAAGATAATCTAGTGCACTCAATTCACTAGCAATAGGTTCATCATAATTGGATTTCTTAAAGAGATTAGCAAGTGGATGAGGATCCATAAACTTTTAGCAAGCGAAGATGCAAGCAGAAAGAAGGCACATGGTAACACAAGATTGAACGGAGGAAGGGCGAATAAAATGGCAAGGGTGAATTGGGGGGAGAGGAAAACAAGAGGAAAATGGCAAATAATGTAATGCGAGAGATAGGGATTGTGATGGGTACTTGGTATATTGACTTTTGCGCAGACTCCCTGGCAACGGCGCAGAAATCCTTCTTGTTATGTCTTGAGCTTGCGTTGGTTTTCCCCGAAGAGGAAGGGATGATGCAACAGAGTAGCGTAAGTATTTCCCTCAGTTTTTGAGAACCAAGGTATCAATCTAGTAGGAGGCCACGCGCAAGTCCCTCGTACCTACACAACACAAAGAGTTCAACGCAACCAACACGATTAGGGGTTGTCAATCCCTTCATGGTCACTTACGGAAGTGAGATCCGATAAATAATATTTTTGGTATTTTTGATATAAAGATGCAAAGTGAAAAGTAAAAGGCAAAGTAAAAAACAAAACAAGATTAAAGTGATGGAGTTTGATATGATGAGAATAGACCCGGGGGCCATAGGTTTCACTAGTGGCTTCTCTCGAGAGAATAAGTTTTCTACGGTGGGTGAACAAATTACTGTTGAGCAATTGACAGAATTGAGCATAGTTATGAGAATATCTAGGCATGATCATGTATATAGGCATCATGTCCGTGACAAGTAGATTGAAATGATTCTGCATCTACTACTATTACTCCACTCATCGACCGCTATCCAGCATGCATCTAGAGTATTAAGTTAAAAACAGAGTAACGCTTTAAGCAAGATGACATGATGTAGAGAGATAAATTCATGCAATATGAAATAAACCCCATCTTGTTATCCTCGATGGCAACGATACAATACGTTTCTTGCTGCCCCTTCTGTCACTGGGAAAGAACACTGCAAGATCGAACCCAAAGCTAAGCACTTCTCCCATGGCAAGAACTACCAATCTAGTTGGCCAAACCAAACGGATAATTCGAAGAGACTTGCAAAGATAACCAATCATACATAAAAGAATTCAGAGAAGATTCAAATATTGTTCATAGATAGACTTGATCATAAACCCATAATTCATCGGTCTCAACAAACACACCACAAAAGAAGAAGATTACATCAAATAGATCTCCACAAGAGAGGGGGAGAACATTTATTGAGATCCAACAAGAGAGAAGAAGTCATCTAGATACTAACTATGGACCCGAAGGTCTGACGTAAACTACTCACACTTCATCGGAGGGGCTATGATGATGTAGAAGCCCTCCGTGATGACGGCCCTCTCCGGCGGAGCTCCGGAACAGGCCCCAAGATGGGATCTCATGGATACAGAAAGTTGCGGCTGTGGAATTAGGTTTTTGGCTCCTATTCTGATCGTTCGGGGGTACGTGGGTATATATAGGAGGAAGGAGTACGTCGGTGGAGCACCGAGGGGCCCACGAGGCAGGGGGCACGCCCTATAGGGGGGGCGCCCCCTACCCTCACGACCGCCTCCAGTACTTCTTGGAGTAGGGTCCAAGTCTCCTTGGTCTTATCCGAGAAGAAAATCACGTTCCAAAAAGGATTTTTCTGTTTGGACTCCGTTTGATATTCTGTTTCTTCGAAACACTAAAATAGGCAAAAACAGCAATTCTGGGCTGGGCCTCCGGTTAATAGGTTAGTCCCAAAAATAATATAAAAGTGGAAAATAAAGCCCAATATAGTCCAAAACAGTAGATAATATAGCATGGAGCAATCAAAAAATATAGATACGTTGGAGACTTATCATGCCTATTTTAGGGTTTCGAAGAAAAGGAATATCAAGCGGAGTGCAAACAAAATGAAACCTTCGGGAACGTGATTTTCTCACCGAACATGATCCAGGAGACTTGGACCCTACGTCAATAAACAAAGGAGGAGGCCACGAGGTAGGGGGCGTGCCTACACCCTGTTGGAAATATGCCCTAGAGGCAATGACAAATTAGTTATTATTATTATATTTCATTGTTAATGATAATCGTTTATTATCCATGCTAGAATTGTATTGATAGGAAACTCAGATACATGTGTGGATACATAGACAACACCATGTCCCTAGTAAGCCTCTAGTTGACTAGCTCGTTGATCAATAGATGGTTACGGTTTCCTGACCATGGACATTGGATGTCGTTGATGACGGGATCACATCATTAGGAGAATGATGTGATGGACAAGACCCAATCCTAAGCCTAGCACAAGATCGTGTAGTTCGTATGCTAAAGCTTTTCTAATGTCAAGTATCATTTCCTTAGACCATGAGATTGTGCAACTCCCGGATACCGTAGGAGTGCTTTGGGTGTGCCAAACGTCACAACGTAACTGGGTGGCTATAAAGGTGCACTACGGGTATCTCCGAAAGTGTCTGTTGGGTTGGCACGAATCGAGATTGGGATTTGTCACTCCGTGTAAACGGAGAGGTATCTCTGGGCCCACTCGGTAGGACATCATCATAATGTGCACAATGTGACCAAGGAGTTGATCACGGGATGATGTGTTACGGAACGAGTAAAGAGACTTGCCGGTAACGAGATTGAACAAGGTATCGGGATACCGACGATCGAATCTCGGGCAAGTACTATACCGCTAGACAAAGGGAATTGTATACGGGATTGATTGAATCCTTGACATCGTGGTTCATCCGATGAGATCACCATGGAGCATGTGGGAACCAACATGGGTATCCAGATCCCGCTGTTGGTTATTGACCAGAGAGTTGTCTCGGCCATGTCTGCATGACTCCCGAACCCGTAGGGTCTACACATTTAAGGTTCGATGACGCTAGGGTTATAGGGAAAGTATGTACGCGGTTACCAAATGTTGTTCGGAGTCCCAGATGAGATCTAGGACGTCACGAGGAGTTTTGGAATGGTCCGGAGGTAAAGAGTGATATATAGGAAGTATGGTTTTGGCCACCGGAAGTGTTCCGGGCATCACCGGTAGTGTACCGGGACCACCGGAGGGGTCCGGGGGTCCACTGGGAGGGTCCACGGGCCCCGGAGGCATACATGGGCCAATAGTGGGAAGGACCAGCCCCTAGGTGGGCTGGGGTGCCTCCCACCAAGGCCCAAGGCGCCTCCAAGAGGGGAGGGGGCAAACCCTAGGGCAGATGGGCCCTAAGGCCCACCCCAGGTGCGCCTCCCCCTTGTGACCGCCACCCTAGATGGGATATAGAGCTGCCGCACCCCTTGGGGTGGGAACCCTAGGTGGGGGCGCAGCCCTCCCTCTCCCCCTATATATAGTGTAGGCAAAGGGGCAGCCCAACACACAATTCGATCTCCCTGTTGGCGCAGCCCTACCCCTCTCCCTCCTCGTCTCTCGTAGTGCTTGCCGAAGCCCTGCTGGAGTCCCGCGCTCCTCCACCACCACCACGCCGTCGTGCTGCTGCTGGACGGAGTCTTCCCCAACCTCTCCTTCTCCCCTTGCTGGATCAAGGCGTAGGAGACATCACCGGGGTGCACGTGTGTTGAACGCGGAGGCGTCGTTGTTCGACGCTTAGATCGGAATCAACCGAGATCTGAATCGCTACGAGTACGACTCCTTCATCTGCGTTCTTGTAACGCTTCCGCTTAGCGATCTACAAGGGTATGTAGATGCACTCCCCTTCCCCTCGTTGCTAGATTACTCCATAGATTGATCCTGGTGATGCGTAGAAAATTTTAAATTTCTGCTACGATCCCCAACAGTGGCATCATGAGCTAGGTCTATGTGTAGTTTCTATGCATGAGTAGAACACAAGTTGTTGTGGGCGTCGATTTTGTCAATTTACTTGCCGTTACTAGTCTTATCTTGATTCGGCGGCATCGTGGAATGAAGCGGCCCAGACTGACCTTACATGTACGCTTACGTGAGACTGGTTCCACCGACTGACATGCACTAGTTGCATAAGGTGGCTAGCGGGTGTCTGTCTCTCCCACTTTAGTCGGATCGGATTCAATGAAAAGGGTCCTTATGAAGGGTAAATAGAAATTGGCATATCACGTTGTGGTTTTGGCGTAGGTAAGAAACGTTCTTGCTAGAAACCTATAGCAGCCACGTAAAAACTTGCAACAACAATTAGAGGACGTCTAACTTGTTTTTGCAGCATGTGCCTTGTGATGTGATATGGCCAAAAGGATGTGATGAATGATATATGTGATGTATGAGATTGATCATGTTCTTGTAATAGGAATCACGACTTGCATGTCGATGAGTATGACAACCGGCAGGAGCCATAGGAGTTGTCTTAATTTATTTATGACCTGCGTGTCAACATAAACGTCATGTAATTACTTTACTTTATTGCTAAAGCGTTAGCCATAGTAGTAGAAGTAATAGATGACGAGACAACTTCAAGAAGACACGATGATGGAGATCATGATGATGGAGATCATGGTGTCATGCCGGTGACAACGATGATCATGGAGCCCCGAAGATGGAGATCAAAAGGAGCAAAATGATATTGGCCATATCATGTCACTATTTGATTGCATGTGATGTTTATCATGTTTTACATCTTATTTGCTTAGAACGACGGTAGCTTAAATAAGATGATCCCTCGCAATAATTTCAAGAAAGTGTTCCCCCTAACTGTGCACCGTTGCGAAGGTTCGTTGTTTCGAAGCACCACGTGATGATCGGGTGTGATAGATTCTAACGTTCGAATACAACGGGTGTAAGCCAGATTTACACACGCAATACACTTAGGTTGACTTGACGAGCCTAGCATGTACAGACATGGCCTCGGAACACGGAAGACCGAAAGGTCGAGCATGAGTCGTATAGAAGATACGATCAACATGAAGATGTTCACCGATGTTGACTAGTCCGTCTCACGTGATGATCGGACACGGCCTAGTTGACTCGGATCATGTTTCACTTAGATGACTAGAGGGATGTCTATCTGAGTGGGAGTTCATTAAATAATTTGATTAGATGAACTTAATTATCATGAACATAGTCTAAATTGTCTTTGCAAATATGTTGTAGATAAATAGCTCACGTTGTAGCTCCCTGTTTCAATACGTTCCTAGAGAAAGACCAAGTTGAAAGATATTGTAAGCAATGATGCGGACTGGGTCCGTAGTCCGAGGAGTGTCCTCACTGCTACACAGAAGGCTTACGTCTTTGATGCACCGCTCGATGTGCAAACCCCTACAACGTCGTCTGTGGATGTTGTGAACACCTGACAGACACATCCTGATGACTACTTGATAGTTTAGTGCACCATACTTTACGGCTTAGAATCGGGATTCCAATGACGTTTTGAACGCCATAAGACATATGAGATGTTCCAAGAGCTGAAATTGGGATTTCAGGCTCATGCCCGTGTTGAGAGGTATGAGACCTCTGACAAGTTCTTTTGCCAACAAGATGGAGGAGAATAGCTCAGCTAGTGAGCATGTGCTCAGAATGTCTGGGTGCTACAATCACTTAAATCAAGTGGGAGTTAAACTTCCAGATAAGATAGTGATTGATAGAGTTCTCTAGCCACTATCACTAAGCTACTAGATCTTCGTGATGAACTATGACATGCAAGGGATGGAGTTGATCCCGGAGCTGTTCGCGGTGCTTAAGACCGCAAAAGGTAGAAATCAAGAAGGAGCATCAAGTGTTGATGGTTTAACAAGACCACTGGTTTCAAGAAGGGCAAGGGCTAGAAGGGAAACTTCATGGATGGCAAACCAGTTGCCGCTCCAGTGAAGGAACCCAAGGTTGAACCCAAACCCGAGACTAAGTGCTTCTATTGTAAGGGGAACGGTCACTGGTAGCGGAATTACCCCAAATGCATGGTAGATAAGAAGGCTGGCAACTTCAACAAAGTATATACGTGTTATTAATGTGTACCTCACTAGTACTCCTGGTAGCACCTGGGTATTGGATACCGGTTCAGTTGCTATTATTGGTGACTTGAAGCAAAAGCTACGGACTAAACGGAGACTGGCTAAGGGCGAGGTGACGATGTGTGTTGGAAGTGTTTCCAAAGTTGATGAGATCACCATCGCACGCTCCATCTGCCTTCGGGATTAGTATTGAACCTAGATAAATGTTATCAGGTGTCTACGTTGAGCATGAATATGATTAGATCATGTTCTTTGCAATACGGTTATTCATTTAAGTTAGAGAATAATGGTTATTCTGTTTACATGAATAATACCTTTCATGGTCATGCACCCTATGTGAATGGTTCAGTGAATCTCGGTCGTGGTAATACACATGTTCACGCCAAAAGATGTGGATAGTACCACTTTCTTGTGGCACTGCTGCTTAGGTCATATTGGCGTAAGATGCATGAAGAAACTCCATGTCGATGGATGTTTGGAGTCACTTGATTTTGAATCGCTTCACACATGCGAGCCATGCCTCATGGGAAGGATGACTAAGACCCCATTTTCAGGTACAATGAAACGGGCAAGTGACTTATTGGAAATCATACATGCTGATGCGTGTGATCCAATGAGAATTGAAGCGTGCGGTGGATATCGCTATTTTCTCATCTTCACTGACGATTTGAGTAGATATAGGTATAAAACACAAGTCTGAAACATTTGAAAAGTTCAAGCGATTTCAGAGTGAAGTTAAGAACCATCATAATAAGAAGATCAAATTCCTACGATCTGATCGATGAGAATTTCTGAGTTATGAGTTTGGCAATCACTTAAGACATCGTGGAATTGTTTCACAGTTGAAGCCACCTGGAACACCAGAGGGTAATGGTGTGTCCGGACGTCGTAATCGAACCTTATGAGATATGGTGCGATCTATGATGTCTCTTACCGATCTACCGTTTTCATTTTGAGGTTATGCGTTAGAGATAGCTGCATTCACTTTAGATAATATACTATCTAAGTCCGTTGAGATGACGTCGTGTGAACATTGGTTTGGCAAGAAACCAAAGTTGTCGTTTCTTAATGTTTGGGGCTGCGATGCTTAAGGCTTCAGCCGGAGAAGCTCGAACCCAAAGCGGACAAACACATCTTCATAGGATACCCAAAGGTGATAGTTGGGTATACCTTCTATCTCAGATCCGAGGGCAAATTGTTTGTCGCTAAGAACGGGTCCTTTCTCGAGAAGGAGTTTCTCTCGAAAGAATTGAGTGGGAGGAAGATAGAACTTGATGAGGTTGTCGAACCTTTATTTCAACCAGAGAGTGATGCAACACAGAAAGATGTTTTCTGTGGCGCCTACGTCTGTTGAAGAGGAAGTTAATGATAGTGATCATGAAGCTTCGGATCAAGTTGCTATCGAACCTCGTAGGTCGACAAGGATATGTACTACTCCTGAGTGGTACGGTAATCCTGTCTTAGATATCATGTTGTTAGACAACAATGAACCTACGAGCTATGGAGAAGCGATGGTGGGCCCGTATTCGACAAATGGTTAGAAGCCATGAAATCCGAGATAGGATCCATGTATCAGAACAAAGTATGGACTTTGGTGGACTTGCCCGATGATCGGCAAGCCATTGAGATAAATGGATCTTTAAGAAGAAGACGGACGTGGGCGGTAATGTTACCGTCTATGAAGCTCGACTTGTGGGAAAGAGTCTTTTCACAAGTTCAAGGAGTTGACTACGATGAGAATTTCTCACCCGTAGCGATGCTTAAGTCCGTCGGAATCATGTTAGCATTAGCTGTATTTTTCGATTATGAAATCTGACAGATGGATGTCAAAACAAGTTTTCTTACCAGTTTTCGTAAGAAAAGTTGTATGTGATACAATAAAAGGTTTTGTCGATCCTAAGGATGCTAAAAGGTATGCTGGCTCCAGCAATCCTTCTATGGACTAGAGCAAGCATCTCGGAGTCAGAATATATGCTTTGATGGAGTGATCAAAGCTTTTAGGTTTATACAATGTTTGCTAGAAACTTGTATTTACAAGAAAGTGAGTGGGAGCACTACAACATTTCTGATAAGTATATGTGGATGACATATTGTTGATCCGAAATAATGTAGAATTTCTGGAAAGCATAAACGGTTGTTTGAAGAGTGATTTTCAAAGGAAGACCTGGATAAAGCTGCTTACATATTGGGCATCAAGATCTATAGAGATAGATCAAGACGCCTGATGATACTTTCAAAGAACGCACACCTTGACATGTTTTTGAAGGAGTTCAAAATAGATCAGTCAAAGAAGGGGTTCTTACCTGAGTTGTAAGGTGTGAAGTTGAGTAAGACTCAAAGATTGACCACGGCAGAAGAAAGAGGAAGGACGAAGGTCGTCCCCTATGCTTTTGTCATAGGCTCTATACGGTATGCCATGCTGAGTACCGCACCAGATGTGTGCCTTGCCACATGTCTGGCAAGAGGGTACAAAGGTGATCTAGGAGTGGATCACCAGATAGCGGTCAAAATTATCCTTAGAGGAATAAGGAAATGTTTCTCGGTTATGGAGGTGATAAAGAGTTCGACGTAAAGAGTTACGTCGATGCAAGCTTAACACCTATCCGGATAGCTCTGAGTAGAGATACCGGATACGTATAATGGAGCAACAATTTGGAATAGCTCCAAGTGGAACGTGGTAGCAGCATCTATGATATAAAAGTTTTGCGAAATACATAGGGATCTGAATATGGCAAGACCCGTTGACTACAACCTCTCTCACAAGCATAACATGATCAAACCCAGAACTCATTGAGTGTTAATCACATAGTGATGTGAACTAGATTATTGAGTCTAGTAAACTCTTTGGATGTTGGTCACATGGCGATGTGACCTGTGAGTGTTAATCACATGGCGATGTGAACTAGATTATTGACTCTAGTGCAAGTGGGAGACTGTTGGAAATATGCCCTAGAGGCAATAATAAATTAGTTATTATTATTATATTTCATTGTTCATGATAATCGTTTATTATCCATGCTAGAATTGTATTGATAGGAAACTCAGATACATGTGTGGATACATAGACAACACCATGTCCCTAGTAAGCCTCTAGTTGACTAGCTCGTTGATCAATAGATGGTTACGGTTTCCTGACCATGGACATTGGATGTCGTTGATAACGGGATCACATCATTAGGAGAATGATGTGATGGACAAGACCTAATCCTAAGCCTAGCACAAGATCGTGTAGTTCGTATGCTAAAGCTTTTCTAATGTCAAGTATCATTTCCTTAGACCATGAGATTGTGCAACTCCCGGATACCGTAGGAGTGCTTTGGTTGTGCCAAACGTCACAACGTAACTGGGTGGCTATAAAGGTGCACTACGGGTATCTCTGAAAGTGTCTGTTGGGTTGGCACGAATCGAGACTGGGATTTGTCACTCCGTGTAACGGAGAGGTATCTCTGGGCCCACTCGGTAGGACATCATCATAATGTGCACAATGTGACCAAGGAGTTGATCACGGGATGATGTGTTACGGAACGAGTAAAGAGACTTGCCGGTAACGAGATTGAACAAGGTATCGGGATACCGACGATCGAATCTCGGGCAAGTATCATACCGCTAGACAAAGGGAATTGTATACGGGATTGATTGAATCCTTGACATCGTGGTTCATCCGATGAGATCATCGTGGAGCATGTGGGAGCCAACATGGTTATCCAGATCCCGCTGTTGGTTATTGACCGGAGAGTTGTCTCGGCCATGTCTGCACGACTCCCGAACCCATAGGGTCTACACACTTAAGGTTCGATGACGCTAGGGTTATAGGGAAAGTATGTACGCGGTTACCGAATGTTGTTCGGAGTCTCGGATGAGATCCCGGATGTCACGAGGAGTTCCGGAATGGTCTGGAGGTCAAGATTGATATATAGGAAGTATGGTTTTGGCCACCGGAAGTGTTCCGGGCATCACCGGTAGTGTACCGGGACCACCGGAGGGGTCCGGGGGTCCACCGGGAGGGTCCACGGGCCCCGGAGGCATACATGGGCCAAGTGTGAGAAAGGGACCAGCCCCTAGGTGGGATGGGGCGCCTCCCCACCAAGGCCCATGCGCCTAGAGAGAAGAGGGGGCAAACCCTAAGGGCAGATGGGCCCTAAGGCCCATGCCTGGTGCGCCTCCCTCTCCCCCCCACTTGGTCGCCACCCCAGATGGGGATTGGGGCTGCCGCCACCTCTAGGGTGGAAACCCTAGGTTGGGTGCAGCCCTCCCTCTCCCCTATATATAGTGGAGGCAAAGGGGCAGCCCAACACACGAAGTTCTTCCCCTGTTGGCGCAGCCCTACCCCTCTCCCTCCTCGTCTCTCGTAGTGCCTGGCGAAGCCCTGCTGGAGTCCCGCGCTCCTCCACCACCACCACGCCCTCGTGCTGCTGCTGGACGGAGTCTTCCCCAATCTCTCCTTCTCCCCTTGCTGGATCAAGGCGTAGGAGACGTCACCGGGCTGCACATATGTTGAACGCGGAGGCGCCGTTGTTCGGCGCTTAGATCGGAATCAACCGTGATCTGAATCGCTGCGAGTATGACTCCTTCATCCGCGTTCTTGCAACGCTTCCGCTTAGCGATTTACAAGGGTATGTAGATGCACTCCCCTTCCCCTCGTTGCTATATTACTCCATAGATTGATCTTGGTGATGCGTAGAAAAATTTAAATTTCTGCTACGATCCCCAACACCCCCCAGGCGCACCCTCCACCCTCGTGGGCCCCCTGTTGCTCCACCGACGTACTCCTTCCTCCTATATATACCTACGTACCTCCAAACAATCAGATACGGAGCCAAAACCCTAATTCCATTGCCGCAACTTTCTGTATCCACGAGATCCCATCTTGGGGCCTGTTCGGGAGCTCCGCCGGAGGGGGCATCCATCACGGAGGGCTTCTACATCAACACCATAGCCTCTCCGATGAAGTGTGAGTAGTTTACCTCAGACCTTCGGGTCCATAGTTATTAGCTAGATGGCTTCTTCTCTCTTTTTGGATCTCAATACAATGTTCTCCCCCTCTCTTGTGGAGATCTATTCGATGTAATCTTGTTTTTGCGGTGTGTTTGTTGAGACCGATGAATTGTGGGTTTATGTCAAGATTATCTATGAACAATATTTGAATCTCCTCTAAATTCTTTTATGTATGGTTGGTTATCTTTGCAAGTATCTTTGAATTATCAGTTTGGTTTGGCCTACTAGATTGATCTTTCTTGCATTGGGAGAAGTGCTTAGCTTTGGGTTCAATCTTGCGGTGTCCTTTCCCAGTGACAGTAGGGGCAGCAGGGCACGTATTGTATTGTTGCCATCAAGGATAACAAGATGGTTTTTTTATCATATTGCACGAATCTTTCCCTCTACATCATGTCATCTTGCTTAAGGCGTTACTCTGTTTTCATGAACTTAATACTCTAGATGCATGCTGGATAGCGGTCGATGAGTGGAGTAATAGTAGTAGATGCAGGCAGGAGTCGGTCTACTTGTCTCGGACGTGAGGCCTATATACATGATCATACCTAGATATTCTCATAACTATGCATAGTTCTGTCAATTGTTCAACAGTAATTCATTCACCCACCATAAAATACTTATGCTCTTGAGAGAAGCCACTAGTGAAACCTATGGCCCCCGGATCTATCTTCATCATATTAATCTTCCAATACTTAGTTATTTCCTTTGCTTTATTTTACTTTGCATCTCTATCATAAAAATACCAAAAATATTATCTTATTATATCTATCAGATCTCACTCTCATAAGTGACTGTGAAGGGATTGACAACCCCTTATCGCGTTGGTTGCGAGGAGTTATTTGTTTTGTGCAGGTATGAGGGACTCACGCGTAGCCTCCTACTGGATTGATACCTTGGTTCTAAAAAACCGAGGGAAATACTTACGCTACTTTGCTGCATCACCCTTTCCTCTTCAAGGATATCCAACGCAGTGCTCAAGAGGTAGCAGAGAAGATTTCTGGCGCCGTTGCCGGGGAGTCTACGCAAAAGTCAATATACCAAGTACCCATCACATACCCTTGTCTCTCGCATTACATTATTTGCCATTTGCCTCTCATTTTCCTCTCCCCCACTTCACCCTTGCCGTTTTATTCGCCCTTTCTCTCTCTATCCTCCCTCTCTTTCTCTATTTGCCTCTTTTTACCCGCTTGCTTTTTGTTTTCTTGTGTGTTAGTTTGCTTGCTTGTCACAATGGCTCTACCTAGATTTGGTGATCTTCACCTTAAAAGGTTAGAAGAGATCGAAAGCAATGTCAGGAGTTTTATGCTTTTGCAATTTGAGCATAATAATTTCTTCAGAAACGAGCTTAAAGAACAGAAAAGTTTTATGAGTTTTATGAATAAAGAGCTCGATGATATGTCTAAAGAATTTGATGGTTTAAGATCCCAAATTTCTAGTCTTGAGAAATTGAATGCTGAAATTTCGGATAGGCAGGCTACCTTAGTTAATAGAATGGCCACTAAACTGGATTTCTATGAAAATAAAGATGAAGATCTAAAAGTTATTGATGTGTCCCCTATTAAATCTTTGTTTTGCAATATGAATCTTGATAATGATGGGACTGAATATGATCCACCTTTACCTAGAAGGCGTTCCAAAAATTCGGAGTTCTTAGATCTTGATGCTAAAATTGATAAAAGTGGGATTGAAGAAATTAAAACCCTAGATGTTGCTAAACCCACTATTTTGTATTTCAAGGAATTTAATTATGAAAATTGCTCTTTGATTGATTGTATTTCCTTGTTGCAATACGTGCTAAATTCTCCTCATGCTTATAGTCAAAATAAAGCGTTTACTAAACATATCGTTGATGGCTTGATGCAATCTTATGAAGAAAAACTTGAGTTGGAAGTCTCTATCCCTAGAAAACTTTATGATGAGTGGGAACCAACTATTAAAATTAAAATTAAAGATCATGAATGCTATGCTTTGTGTGATTTAGGTGCTAGTGTTTCCATGATTCCAAAGACTTTGTGTGATTTATTAGGTTTCCGTGATTTTGATGATTTCTCCCTAAACTTGCACCTTGCAGATTCCACTATTAAGAAACCTATGGGAAGAATTAATGATGTTCTTATTATTGCAAATAGGAATTATGTTCCCATAGATTTTATCGTTCTTGATATAGATTGCAATCCTTCATGTCCTATTATTCTTGGTAGACCTTTCCTTAGAACGATTGGTGCAATTATTGATATGAAGGAAGGAAATATTAGATTCCAATTTCCGTTAAGGAAAGGCATGGAACACTTTACTAGAAAGAAAATTAAATTACCTTATGAATCTATTATGAGAGACACTTATGGATTGCCTATCAAAGATGGCAATACCTAGATCTATCCTTGCTTATTATGCCTCGCTAGGGGCGTTAAACGATAGCGCTTGTTGGGAAGAAACCCAATTTTATTTTTATTCCTTGATTTTTGCTCCTGTTTAGTAATAAATAATTTATCTAGCCTCTTTTTTAGGTTATGTTTTTTGTGTTTAATTAGTGTTTATGCCACGTAGAACCGTTGGGAAGACTTGTGGAAAGTCTTGTTAATCTTGCTGTAAAAAACAGAAACTTTAGCGCTCACGAGAACTGCTGCCATTTTTATTTGAAAAGTGATATTTAGTTAATTCTTTTTGAATATGATTAATAGATAACTTCCTCACGTTAAGAAGTTTATTTTAGAATTTTTGGGGTTCCAGATCTTGCGCTAGCTACAGATTACTACAGACTGTTCTGTTTTTAACAGATTCTGTTTTTCGTGTGTTGTTTGCATATTTTGATGAATCTATGGCTAGTAAAATAGTTTATAAACCATATAGAAGTTGGAATATAGTAGGTTTAACACCAATATAAATAAAGAATGAGTGCATTACAGTACCTTGAAGTGGTCTTTTGTTTTATTTCGCTAACGGAGCTCACGAGATTTTCTACTTTGAGTTTTGTGTTGTGAAGTTTTGGGTAAAGATTTGATGGATTATGGAACAAGGAGTGGCAAGAACCTAAGCTTGGGGATGCACATGGAACCCCCAAGATAATCTAAGGACACCTAAAAGCCAAAGCTTGGGGATGCCCCGGAAGGCATCCCCTCTTTCAACTACTTCTATCGGTAACTTTACTTGGAGCTATATTTTTATTCACCACATGATATGTGTTTTGCTTGGAGTGTCTTGTATGATTTGAGTCTTTGCTTTTTAGTTTACCACAATCATCCTTGCTTTACACACCTTTTGAGAGAGCCATACATGATTTGGAATTTGTTAGGATACTCTATGTGCTTTGCTTATATCATTTGAGTTATATAGTTTTAATCTAGTACTTCACTTATATTTTTTTGAGCACAGTGGTGGATTTGTTTTATAGAAACTATTGATCTATCATGCTTCACTTAGATTATTTTGAAAGTCTTAAATAGCATGGTAATTTTCTTAAATAATCCTAATATACTTGGTATTCAAGAATTATGTTAGGCATTCAAGATTAATTTTTTTTCTTATGAATGTGTTGAATGCTATGAGAAGTTTGATACTTGATAATTGTTTTGAGATATGAAGATGGTGATATTAAAGTTGTGCTAGTTGAGGTGTTGTGAATTTGAGAAATACTTGTGTTAAAGTTTGTGATTCCCGTAGCATGCACGTATGGTGAACCGTTATGTGATGAAGTCGGAGCATGATTTATTTTTTGACTGTCTTCCTTATGAGTGGCGGTCGGGGACGAGCGATGGTCTTTTCCTACCAATCTATCCCCCTAGGAGCATGCACGTAATACTTTGCTTTGATAACTTGTAGATTTTTGCAATAAGTATATGAATTATTTATGACTAATGTTGAGTCCATTGATTATATGCATTTTTCTTCCTTCCACCATTGCTAGCCTCCCTAAATACCACACACCTTTCACCGGTATCATACACCCACCATATACCTTCCTCAAAACAGCCACCATACCTACCTATTATGGCATTTCCATAGCCATCCTGAGATATATTGCCATGCAACTTTCCACCGTCCCGTTTATTATGAGACACTCCATCATTGTCATATTGCTTAGCATGATCATGTAGTTGACATCGTATTTGTGGCAAAGCAACCATTAATAATTCTTTCATACATGTCACTCTTGATTCATTGCATATCCCGGTACACCACCGGAGGCATTCATATAGAGTCATATCCTGTTCTAAGTATTGAGTTGTAATTGTTGAGATGTAAGAAAATAAAAGTGTGATGATCATCATTACTAGAACATTGTCCCAGTGAGGAAAGGATGATGGAGACTATGATTCCCCTGCAGGTCGGGATGAGACTCCGGACGAAAAATAAAAAACATAAAAAAGAGGCCATAAAAAAAGAGAAAAGGCCCAAATAAAAAAATGAGAGAAAATGAGAGAAGGGACAATGTTACTATCCTTTACCACACTTGTGCTTCAAAGTAGCACCATGATATTCATGATAGAGAGTCTCTCATTTCGTCACTTTCATATACTAGTGGGAATTTTTCATTATAGAACTTGGCTTGGATATTCCAATGATGGGCTTCCTCAAAATGCCGTAGGTCTTCGTGAGCAAGCAAGTTGGATGCACACCCACTTAGTTTATTTTGTTGAGCTTTCATATACTTATAGCTCTAGTGCATCCGTTGCATGGCAATCCCTACTCATTCACATTGATATCTATTGATGGGCATCTCCATAGCCCGTTAATAAGCCTAGTTGATGTGAGACTATCTTCCCCTTTTTTTTTCTCCACAACCACCATTCTATTCCACATATAGTGCTATATCCATGGCTCACGCTCATGTATTGTGTGAAGATTGAAAAAGTTTGAGAATGTCAAAAGTATGAAACAATTGCTTGGCTTGTCATCAGGGTTGTGCATGATTTAAATATTTTGTGTGGTGAAGATAGACCATAGCCAGACTATACGATTTTGTAGGGATAACTTTCTTTGGCCATGTTATTTTGAGAAGACATGATTGCTTTGTTAGTATGCTTGAAGTATTATTATTTTTATGTCAATATTAAACTTTTATCTTGAACCTTTTGGATCTGAATATTCATACCACAATTAAGAAGAATTACATTAAAATTATGCCAAGTAGCACTCCACATCAAAAATTATCTTTTTTATCATTTACCTACTCGAGGACGAGCAGGAATTAAGCTTGGGGATGCTTGATACGTCTCCAACGTATCTATAATTTTTGATTGCTCCATGCTATTGTTGGGGAATGTAGCAGAATTTTAAAATTTTCTACACATCACCAAGATCAATCTATGGAGTCATCTAGCAACTAGGGAGAGGGGAGTGCATCTACATACCCTTGTAGATCGCGCGCGGAAGCGTTCAAGAGAACGGGGTTGATGGAGTCATACTCGTCGTGATCCAAATCAACGATGACCTAGCGCCGAACGGACGGCACCTCCGTGTTCAACACACGTACGATTGGGAAGACGTCTCCTCCAACTTGATCCAGCAAGGGGGAAGGAGAGGGTGATGGAGATCCAGCAGCACGATGGCGTGGTGGTGGAAACTACGGCGATCTCGGCAGGGCTTCGCCGAGCACTGCGAGAAGGAGAGGTGTCACGGGAGGGAGAGGGAGGCACCAGGGGTTAGGGTGCGGCTGCCCTCCTTCCCCCCACTAGATATAGGACCCCTAGGGGGGGGGCGCCGGCCCTAGGAGATTGAATATCCAAGGGGGGGGCAAGCGGGGTGGAGTGCCCCCCAAGCCAAGTGGGGCGCCCCCACCCCTAGGGTTTCCAGCCCTAGGCGCAGGAGAGGCCCATGGGGGCGCACCAGCCCACTAGGGGCTGGTTCCCCTCCCAATTCAGCCCATGGGGCCCTCCGGGATAGGTGGCCCCACCCGGTGGACCCCCGGGACCCTTCCGGTAGTCCCGGTACAATACCGATTACCCTCGAAACCTTCCCGATGGCCGAAACTTGACTTCCTATATATAAATCTTCACCTCCGGACCATTCCAAAACTCCTCGTGACGTTCGGGATCTCACCCGGGACTCCGAACAACTTTCGGGTTACCGTATGCTAATATCTCAACAACCCTAGCGTCACCGAACCTTAAGTGTGTAACCCTACGAGTTCGGGAGACACGCAGACATGACCGAGATGACTCTCCGGTCAATAACCAACAACGGGATCTGGATACCCATGTTGGCTCCCACATGCTCCTCGATGATCTCATCGGATGAACCATGATGTCGAGGATTCAATCAATCCCGTATACAATTCCCTTTGTTAATCGGTACGTTACTTGCCCGAGACTCGATCATCGGTATCCCAATACCTCGTTCAATCTCGTTACCGGCAAGTCAATTTACTCGTACCATAATGCATGATCCCGTGATCAACCACTTGGTCACATTGAGCTCATTATGATGATGCATTATCGAGTGGGCCCAGAGATACCTCTCCGTCATACGGAGTGACAAATCCCAGTCTCGATTCGTCCTAACCCAACAGACACTTTCGGAGATACCCGTAGTGTACCTTTATAGTCACCTAGTTACGTTGTGACGTTTGGCACACGCAAAGCACTCCTACGGTATCCGGGAGTTGCACAATCTCATGGTCTAGGAAATGATACTTGACATTCGGAAAAGTTATAGCAAACGAACTACATGATCTTAGAGCTATGCTTAGGATTGGGTCTTGTCCATCACATCATTCTCATAATGATGTGATCCCGTTATCAATGACATCCAATGTCCATAGTCAGGAAACCATGACTATCTTTTGATCAACGAGCTAGTCAACTAGAGGCTCACTAGGGACGTGTTGTGGTCTATGTATTCACACATGTATTACGATTTCCGGATAACACAATTATAGCATGAACAATAGACAATTATCATGAACAAAGAAATATAATAATAACCATTTTATTATTGCCTCTAGGGCATATTTTCAACAGTCTCCCACTTGCAATAGAGTCAATAGTCTAGTTACATTGTGATGAATCGAACACCCATGCAGTTCTCGTGTTGATCATGTTTTGCTCTAGGGAGAGGTTTAGTCAACGGATCTGCCACATTCAGATCCGTATGTGCTTTACAAATATCTATGTCTCCATTTTGAACACTTTCACGAATGGAGTTGAATCGACGCTTGATATGCCTGGTCTTCCTGTGAAACCTGGGCTCCTTGGCAAGGGCAATAGCTCCAGTGTTGTCACAGAAGAGAGTCATCGGGCCTGACGCATTGGGTATGACTCCTGGGTCGGTAATGAACTCCTTCACCCAGATTGCCTCTTGGGCTGCCTCCGAGGCTGCCATGTACTCCGCCTCACATGTAGATCCCGCCACAATGCTTTGCTTGCAACTGCACCAGCTTACTGCCCCACCATTCAAAATATACACGTATCCGGTTTGTGACTTAGAGTCATCCAAATCTGTGTCGAAGCTAGCATCGACGTAACCCTTTACGACAAGCTCTTCGTCACCTCCATAAACGAGAAACATATCCTTAGTCCTCTTCAGGTACTTTAGGATATTCTTGACCGCTATCCAGTGTTCCATGCCGGGATTACTTTGGTACCTTCCTACCAAACTTACGGCAAGGTTTACATCAGGTCTGGTACACAGCATAGCATACATGATAGACCCTATGGCCGAGGCATAGGAGACGACACTCATCTTTTCTCTATCTTCTGCCGTGGTCGGGCATTGAGACGTGCTCAATCTCGTACCTTGCAATATAGGAAAGAACCCCTTCTTTGACTGATCCATATTGAACTTCTTCAATATCTTGTCAAGGTACGTACTCTGTGAAAGATCAATAAGGCGTTTCAGAAGGAAATATGCCCTAGAGGCAATAATAATGTTATTATTTTATTTCCTTATATCATGATAAATGTTTATTATTCTTGCTAGAATTGTATTATCCGGAAACATAATACTTGTGTGAATACATAGACAAATTAAACGTCACTAGTATGCCTCTACTTGACTAGCTCATTAATCAAAGATGGTTATGTTTCCTAACAATAGACATGTGTTGTCATTTGATTAACGGGATCACATTGTTAGGAGAATGATGTTGAGGGAGTCCTGGATTAGGGGGTGTTCGGGTAGCCGGACTATACCTTCAGTCGGACTCCAGGACTATGAAGATACAAGATTGAATACTTCGTCACGTGTCCGGATGGGACTTTGCTTGGCGTGGAAGGCAAGCTTGGCGATGCGGATATTCAAGATCTCCTACCATTGTAACCGACTCTGTGTAACCCTAACCCTATCCGGTGTCTATATAAACCGGAGGGTTGTAGTCCGTAGGACATCAACTCCATATACAACAATCATACCATAGGCTAGCTTCTAGGGTTTAGCCTCCTTGATCTCATGGTAGATCTACTCTTGTACTACCCATATCATCAATATTAATCAAGCAGGAGTAGGGTATTACCTCCATCGAGAGGGCCCGAACCTGGGTAAAAACATCGTGTCCCTTGTCTCCTGTTACCATCCGGCCTTGACGCACAGTTCGGGACCCCCTACCCGAGATCCGCCGGTTTTGACACCGACATTGGTGCTTTCATTGAGAGTTCCTCTGTGTCGTCGCCTTTAGGCCCGATGGCTCCTTTGATCATCAACAACGATGCGGTCCAGGGTGAGACTTTTCTCCCCGGACAGATCTTCGTCTTCGGCGGCTTCGCACTGCGGGCCAATTCGCTTGGCCACCTGGAGCAGATCGAAAGCTACGCCCCTGGCCATCAAGTCAGGTTTGGAAGCCTAAACTACATGGCAGACATCCGCGGAGATTTGATCTTCGACGGATTCGAGCCACAACCAAGCGCGCCGCACTGTCTCGCGGGGCATGATCTAGCTCTGTCACCGAACAGTATCCCGGAGGCCGCAAACGCACCAGCTCTGACCCTTAATTCGGAGCCAGTTGTGTCAATCGAGGATGAGCGGTTGCACGTCACCTCGGGGGCTGCGATCTCAAAGGCGATCGAGCCGAACGCCGGCCCCACACTCCGCGTGACTCACGACTCCGAGGATCCGGACTCCTCTCCGGACTCCGAACCCCCCGCGCCCCTGCCGATCGAATCCGATTGGGCGCCAATAATGGAGTTCACCGCCGCGGACATCTTTCAGCACTCGCCTTTTGGCGATATCCTGAATTCTCTCAAGTCTCTCTCTTTATCAGGAGAGCCCTGGCCGAACTGCGGTCAGCGAGGATGGGATACGGACGATGAAGAAATTCAAAGCCCACCCACCACCCACTTGGTAGCCACTGTCGACAATTTAAACGACGTGCTCAACTTCGACTCCGGAGACATCGACAGCATGGATGACGATGCAGGAGATACCGATGAACCAACGCCCATAGGGCATTGGACAGCCACCTCATCTCACGATGTGTACATGGTGGATACCCCTAAAGGAAGCGACAACGAGGAAAAAGGGGATGGAACGGGAGATCGACCCCCCGAAAAGCAATCAAAGCGTCGGCGTAAACGCCGACCCAAGCCCCGCCTCGATAAAAACCCAGCCATAGAGCAGGACGAGCCGGTAGACGACGAGCAGGCCTTAGAGCAACCGTCCGAACAGGGCAACACGGATAGAGAAACCGAACATCCCTCCTCCGGCGAAAACGGCATTCCGGACGACCTCACGCCGGATAAACCCATGGAGCAGAAGAATCTCCACAAGAGGCTCGTTGCAACTGCACGCAGCCTGAAAAAGCAGAAGCGGAAGCTAAAAACAGCGGAAGATGCACTCCGGATTAGATGGAGCAAAGTAATCAATACCGCAGATAAATACGGCGACGGTCGCCGCACTAAAAGCTATCCGAAAAGAAAGCTACTGCCTGAATTCGACGAAGAGGCCCTAGAGCCCTCGCATTCAAAAAATAAGAAAGCCACACGGTCGGATAGACGACCCCATAAAGCGGCAAGCGGCGCCGCACTTAAATCGGCATGCGACCCACCTAAGGATTCGCATCATGGCCCAGTTAGGTCCATTTATGGGCCAAGAAAGCAAGCTCTCGTAAGCAATGCAATAAAGCCATCATCAGAATCCGGCACACCCAAATACAGGGGCGCCGCACACCCCCTATGTTTCACCGATGAGGTCCTGGACTATGAATTTCCAGAGGGATTCAAACCCGTAAACATAGAGGCATATGATGGAACAACAGACCCTGGAGTCTGGATCGAGGATTATATCCTCCACATACACATGGCTAGAGGAGATGATCTCCACGCCATAAAATATTTACCCCTTAAGCTTAAAGGGCCAGCCCGGCATTGGCTTAAAAGCCTTCCTGAAAACACAATTGGAAGTTGGGAAGAGCTCGAGGATGCTTTCCGAGCAAATTTTCAAGGGACCTATGTCCGCCCTCCGGATGCAGACGATCTTAGTCACATAACTCAACAGCCCGGAGAATCAGCTCGGCAGTTCTGGAATAGATTCCTCACTAAAAAGAATCAGATAGTCGACTGTCCGGACGCCGAAGCCTTAGCAGCTTTCAGGCATAACGTCCGAGACGAATGGCTCGCCAGACACCTCGGCCAAGAAAAGCCAAGAACAATGGCCGCACTAACAAGCCTCATGACCCGCTTTTGTGCAGGAGAGGACAGCTGGTTGGCAAGGTGCAGCCCCAGCGACCCAAGTACATCCGAAACTAGGGATGGAAACGGAAAACCGCGACGCAACAAGGACCGTCGCCGGACTAAGGAAAAAAGTCCGAAGAGCACGGCAGTCAATGCCGGATTCAAAGGCTCACGACAAAATCAGACAAAACCGCCCCTCCAGGATAACAGGGACGATCCATCCAACTTAAATAAAATCCTGGACAGGATATGTCAGATACACAGTACTCCCGGGAAGCCTGCTAACCATACCCACAGAGATTGTTGGGTTTTCAAACAATCCGGCAGACTCAATGCCGAACACAAGGGGCTCGACACACCAAGCGAAGACGAGGACGAACCCCAAAAGCAGAGCACCAGGAAACAAAAGAACTTCCCACAAGAAGTAAAAACAGTGAACTTACTTCACATAACAAAACGTGCGGCGCCCATAAAGGTACGCACCACACGACCTATCCCCAAAGGGTCCCGCCACTGGTTGTCAAAACCAATCATCTTCGATCAGCTAGATTATTCTAGAAATATCAAGAATGCAGGCTGGACTGCCTTGATACTCGATCCAATAATTGGCGGACTCCAGTTTTCAAATGTCCTTATGGACGGCGGCAGTGGACTAAACCTGATATATCAGGATACAATCCATCACATGGGGATAAACCCAGCAAGAATCCGCCGCAGCAAAACCTCCTTTCAAGGGGTAACACCTGGTCCGGACACCCATTGTATGGGTTTTCTCCGGCTCGAAGTTATATTCGGCTCTGCCGATAACTTCCGCCGCGAAAAGCTGACCTTCCATATCGTCCCGTTCTCAAGTCGCTATCAAGCACTACTGGGACGCGAAGCTTTCGCCCGCTTTAACGCAATACCGCATTATGCATCTCTCACGCTTAAGATGCCCGGTCCACGAGGCATCATCTCTTTGAAGGGGAAGCACTAAAGTGCGCCTCCCCAAGCGGAGGACTGTGCGGCCGCTTTGACAGCCCCACAGTAAAATGGCCTCACCGGCCAAAAAACTTCGAAATAGGTCATTAAAGACCACGAACGCGGATAGACGAGTTCGGTACAAAATCATCATTGATGCAGGCTTAGTGGCCATATACCCCGCACTAGGGGCTCCATGCATATACAATAAGAGACAATAAAGCTCAATTTTATATATTTTACTTTATACTTTGTTTATTTTAAACTTTTGTTCGGCACGACCCGTTTTCAACTCAGTTCCTCTCTTTTACAGATGAACGTCGTGCGGCGCCCGTCCAGGATACGGCACAACGGAGACACAGGCGCAGACGTGCAGTAGGGACCCGTCCTAAAGGATTCTTTTTAGATTAAGACCCTGCGTAAACCTTTTTTACTGTCTCTTGTTGCTACACATCCCCTGGTTTTTTCTGATATAACCAAGGAGGAGGCTGGCGTCTTGGCATGTGGCCACGTCAGAATTTTTGCACGTACCTGGACACTAGGGGCTTTTTTAATAAAGAGTGTTGTTTCGCCCGCACTCATAAAGACCGAACACCTTAGGGAGTGTTCGGCGTCGCGAGTTTTGGCATTATATGCATCAGCTCCGAATCATGTCTTTGGTCAAATGTTGGGTTGCCCGGCTCCTGAGTTCGGCTACCTTACGTTCCGCTCTATCGGCTAAGGTAGCACCAGGAGAACTACTGCGATTGTGCCCCGGTTCGGCCGGGCGAGCACCTCAGTAGAGAAAGCCGAAAACTGACTGTCATGATGTAGCGTGAGACTGGTCAGCCACTCGATGACCTATCGGAATCTATCGGATTCCTCCGCTTTAACGAAGGGCCGCTTCCCGGTCAGGCACATACGCGCCCCGAACTCGGGCGAGCGCAGTCGCCACCAAGGGGCTACCTAAATAGTCTCACTGTCAAGCTCCTATGGCTAAGTGAAAGTGTTAAAGCATTATAGTCCGGTTGCCTGGCCCGCTGCGCTATCACCTCCTTTGTAGGACCAAGACGTTGGGTTAAGTGTGAAAATGCGTCTTCTGCGAGCACCCCCGCACTATGTGCGTGGGGGCTGAAGCCAACGACTGCCATCTTTCAGATTTTGTATATATATATCTTAAAACGGCCGCACAGGAGGTGTTCCCAATACTTGAAGGCACAAGTATAAAAAGGCCACTACAGTTTATCAAAATATTACTTTATAATTACATATGCTATCATAACATAGCATCTTTCGAGCACTGCGTCTCTATTACACGAGCGCCTTCAAGGACTTCCTGAAAATAGTGCTCGGAGGGTACTCGGCTTTTGTCCGAATCTCGGGACGCAACAACGGTGGTCTCCATCTCTGCCCAGTATGTCTTGACACGGGCAAGAGCCATCCTTGCGCCCTCTATGCATGCTGACCTCTTCATTGCATTAATACGCGGCACCGCGTCAAGGAATTGCTGCACCAAGCTGAAATAACTCTTCGGCTCCGATCTCCCCGGCCACAGATGACCCATGACGTACTTCATGGCGAGTCCGGACAACCTATTCAGTTCGGCCCATTGAGCCAAACGATCGTCCACTGCCAGTGGACGCTCTGGATTGTGAAACTGCGACCAGAAAAGCTTTTCCACTTCGCGATCTTTCTGATCTCGAAAGTGTTCGGTCGCATCAGCAGCACTCGCTGCCAAATCCAGATAGGTATCCTCCACACTCCACATCCGGTCCAACGGAGCAAACTTCGGATCGCAAAATTTCCTTCGCAGCATAAAGGGCTTTCCAGCCGCAATCTGTTCGGCCTGACGCAGCTCCTCCTTCGCAGCTCTCATCGCAGAGCGCGCGTCCTTGGCATTGGCAACGGCCTTCTCTAAGTCCGTCTGTTTCGCCTGGTCTTCTTTCTCAAGAAGTCTGCAACGGTCTGCAGCGCTCTTTAACTTTTCGGCCATCTCGGCCATCTCTTCCTTGCTTCGGCAATGAGCAGCCTGTTCGGCTCTCAGCTCTTCAAGGGCTTTCTTGGCAGCCGCATCACTTTCTCTGGCTTGTTCTTTAGCTCGGGCAAGTTCTGCCCTAAGACTCTCCACGGCGGCCGCACCATCTGCGTCAAGCACACACATCGTAAGACACTGGCATAAAACTCTTCTTACCTGATGCCGCCCGAGGAATTACATACCTTGAGCCTCATCAAGCCGCTTGTTGACAAGCGCGATGTCGGCATCTGCCACGTCCAGTTGCCGCTTTAGTTCGGCAAAATCATCAGTTCGGCTCGATTCCGGACACCCTGCCGCCTACATTCAAAGGCGACATCTTAGACCTGGGATTATGATCCTCCGCGTGCCGTCATTTCTTGACGACGCGCAGAGTCTCAGGGGCTACTATCTACACAGGGCGCATCTTATTCATGCGCAACTGACAAAAGTGTACATTATCTAATGTACCTCAAAACCCGTCAGTAAACTTTTGACGGCCTCATGCAATCCGCTCTCTGCGGATGAGATCCTTTCAATCACCGTGCCCATCAATGCACGGTGCTCCTCCGAGATAGAAGCTCGCCCCAGCAGAATCTTTAGCTCCTCCGGCCGAGCACCAGACGGTGCCGGACTTGTCCCATGACCTCTTTCGAAGGCCGGACGCGGAGAACCTCGGGGGGCCACATAGCTATCTTCCGCCCCTGCCGGATTCGGAGAAACCCTCCGCGACGACACCTCAGGGTCGCCCGCCTCGCTAGGCGGCACGGCAGGGGGAGGCGTCCCGCTCTCCATCATCTCCGGAAGGAGATCCCCCGAAGACGAGCTCTGCTGAGAAGGGCTGAGGTCCGAGCTACAAGGTAAAAATTCGGTTAATCTTCTCAGATATAAATCAAGGATTTCCCTCATCCCTCAAAAGGAAAATCTTTCTCTACTTACGGCTCGCTGGAGGGCTGATCCCCTTGAGGGCGTAGTCCGGCCGAGGAACTCCCCGGCGTCGGACCCTCTGACGAGGATTTTTCCCCCCGCTTCGAGGCCATGGTTTCCGGGTCGTCAGAGGCGGCTCTCTTCTTCCCCTTAGGAGAGGAATTGTCGGTTCCTCCCTTCGGAGCAGCCTCCTTCGAGGAGGCCATAGTTTCCTTGTCCTCCCCCTTGCTTCCCTCCAAAGGCATTATCTCCAGCATCCTGACCAGCACGGGATCCGGCCTGGTTTCGGGAAGGGGAGCCGGACACCTGATCAGCTTTGCCTTCGCTATCCACTCCTGTTTAAAAGGACGGCTCTTTTAGGGGCAAGTTTATGACAATTATACGGATAGAAGGTCCGGGCACAAGGTTGCTTACTTGAGTATCCGGGCGATTGCAGCTTAGGCCTGCGTCCTCGGTTAAATCCGGACACATCTCTTGTGATCCGAAGAACAGTTTATACATCTCCGCGGGCGTTGCGCCCATGAAATTCTGGAGAGCTCGCGGTCCCTCTGGATTAAACTCCCACAGGCGAAGGGAGCGACGTTTGCCGGGCAATATTCGGCGAATCAGCATGACCTGCGTCACCTTGACCAGGCTGAGGTCTCCTTCCAAGAGATCCTTAATGCGGCCCTGTAACAAGGGCACGTCTTTGGGCAAACCCCAATCTAACCCTCTGTTGACCCATGACGCTAGCCGTGGTGGGGGACCCGAGCGAAAGGCAGGAGGCGCCACCCACTTGGTGCTCCGGGGAGCGGTGATATAAAACCACTCTCGTTGCCACAAGCCTAGCTCCTCTTGAAAAGAGCCCTCGGGCCATGGAGCATCAGCATTTTTGCTTATAACAGCGCCTCCGCACTCTGCGTGCCGTCCCTTGATCATCTTCGGCTCCACTTTGAAGGTCTTGAGCCATAATCCGAAGTGAGGGGTAACACGGAGGAACGCTTCACACACGACAATAAACGAGGAGATATGGAGGATGGACTCCGGAGCTAAGTCATGGAATTCCAGCCCGTAATAAAACAGCAGTCCCCTCACAAAGGGATCCATTGGGAAGCCCAACCCCCGAAGGAAGTGAGACATGAACACCACGCTCTCACCGGGCTGGGGACTGGGAATGACCTGCCCTTGAGCAGGCAACCTATGCGAAATTTCGCCGGTCAGGAACTTAGCCTCCCTCAACTTTAGTACGTCCTCCTCCGTGACGGAGGAGGGCGTCCATCGGCCTTGAAGGTCAGAACCGGACATTGTCGAAGGTCCGAAGCGCCTGGAATCTGGAGCCTAGGGTGTTGGAACTCGAGGCGACGGGCGAACTCGCTTGAGATTGAAAAAAGGAGTAAGGCCTTGGTCTCTTTATAAGAGGTTGAATACCAAGAGCCCTCCCCGTAACCGTTCGGGACTCGTCTTTAATCGAGAAAAC
Organism: Triticum aestivum; assembly: GCF_018294505.1. NCBI lineage: Eukaryota > Viridiplantae > Streptophyta > Magnoliopsida > Poales > Poaceae > Triticum > Triticum aestivum. The sequence goes on from NC_057794.1 coordinate 365,338,250, forward strand.
GTGCTAACGGGCACGGTTGGGTTACCCACGTCCGTATTGATGAGAATCCCATAAAAGGGGGTACACGATCTCTGCTTTGACAAGACGTGCCAAGGAAACCGCCTCGCAAAACGTGCTGAGGTGGAAAAGTAAAAACGATTCGAGTAAAGGACTTGGCCGTAGTGTGATGACGCACTGCGGAATACGTCAGCAGATTTGATTTGTGTTAATATTATTCTCTCTATGGCAATATGTGGAAACTTATTTTGTAGAGCCAGATACTACTCTTGGTGTTTACAATCTTCTATGAAGGACTTGGAGGAGGAACACGCCTTGCAATGCCGAAGACAATCTGCGCGCCGGACTCGTTGTCATTGAAGCCTGGTTCAGGGGCTACTGAGGGAGTCCTGGATTAGGGGGTGTTCGGGTAGCCGGACTATACCTTCAGCCGGACTCCAGGACTATGAAGATACAAGATTGAGGACTTTGTCCCATGTCCGGATGGGACTTTCCTTGGCGTGGAAGGCAAGCTTGGCGATGCGGATATTCAAGATCTCCTACCATTGTAACCGACTCTGTGTAACCCTAAACCTATCCGGTGTCTATATAAACCGGAGGGTTGTAGTCCGTAGGACATCATCTCCATATACAACAATCATACCATAGGCTAGCTTCTAGGGTTTAGCCTCCTTGATCTCGTGGTAGATCTACTCTTGTACTACCCATATCATCAATATTAATCAAGCAGGAGTAGGGTATCACCTCCATCGAGAGGGCCCGAACCTGGGTAAAAACATTGTGTCCCTTGTCTCCTGTTACCAGCCGGCCTTGACGCACAGTTCGGGACCCCCTACCCGAGATCCGCCGGTTTTGACACCGACAGATGTGATTGACATGACCCATTCCATTAGCTTAGCACCCGATCGTTTAGTGTGTTGCTATTGCTTTCTTCATGACTTATACATGTTCCTATGACTATGAGATTATGCAACTCCCGTTTGCCGGAGGAACACTTTGTGTGCTACCAAACGTCACAACGTAACTGGGTGATCATAAAGGAGCTCTACAGGTGTCTCCAAAGGTACATGTTGGGTTGGCGTATTTCGAGATTAGGATTTATCACTCCGATTGTCGGAGAGGTATCTTTGGGCCCTCTCGGTAATGCACATCACATAAGCCTTGCAAGCATTGCAACTAAAGGGTTAGTTGCGAGATAATGTATTACGAAACGAGTAAAGAGACTTGCCGGTAACGAGATTGAACTAGGTATTGAGATACCGACGATCGAATCTCGGGCAAGTAACATACTGATGACAAAGGGAACAACATATATTGTTATGCGGTTTGACCGATAAAGATTTTCGTAGAATATGTAGGAGCCAATATGAGCATCCAGGTTCCGCTATTGGTTATTGACCGGAGACGTGTCTCGGTCATGTCTACATTGTTCTTGAACCCGTAGGGTCCGCACGCTTAAAGTTTCGATGATAGTTATATTATGAGTTTATGAGTTTTGATGTACCGAAGTTAGTTCGGAGTCCCAGATGTGATCACGAACATAACGAGGAGTCTCGAAATAGTCGAGACATAAAGACTGATATATTGGACGGCTATATTCGGACACCGGAAGTGTTCCGGGTGATTTTGGAGAAAATCGGAGAGCCAGAGGGTTACCGGAACCCTACCGGGAGAAGTAATGGGCCATATGGGCCTTAGTGGAGAGAGAGAGGAGCAGCCAGGGTGGGCCGCGCGCCTCCTCCCCCCTTGGTCTGAATTGGACTAGGAGAGGGGGGGGGGCGCCCCCCTTTCCTTCTCCCTCCCCACTTCCTTCCCCCTCCTAGTAGGAGTCCTACTCCTACTAGGAGGAGGACTCCTCCTTGGCGCGCCTAGAGGGCCGGCCGGCCTCCTCCGCTTGCTCCTTTATATACGGGGGCAGGGGGCACCCCTAGAGACACAAGTTGATCCACGTGATCATATTCTTAGCCGTGTGCGGTGCCCCCTTCCACCATAATCCTCGATAATACTGTAGTGGTGCTTAGGCGAAGCCCTGCGATGGTAGTACATCAAGATCGTCACCACGCCGTCGTGCTGACGGAACTCTTCCCCGACACTTTGCTGGATCGGAGTCCGGGGATCGTCATCGAGCTGAACGTGTGCTAAAACTTGGAGGTGCCGTAGTTTCAGTGCTTGATCGGTTGGGCCGTGAAGACGTACGACTACATCAACCGCGTTGTGCTAACGCTTCCGCTGTCGGTCTACAAGGGTACGTAGATCACACTCTCCCCTCTCGTTGCTATGCATCACCATGATCTTGCGTGTGCGTAGGATTTTTTTTGAAATTACTATGTTCCCCAACAATTTCGATCTATCTCTATAGATCTTGATGCCTAATATGTAAGCAGCTTCTCCAAGAACCTTCATTGAAAAACACTTGTTCAAATAGGCCTTTATGCTTTCCAAGAATTCTATATCATTTCCCATCAACAGTATGTCATCCACATACAATATGAGAAATGCTACAGAGCTCCCACTCACTTTCTTGTAAATGCAGGCTTCTCCATAAGTCTGTGTAAACCCAAACGCTTTGATCATCTCATCAAAACGAATGTTCCAACTCCGAGACGCTTGCACCAGCCCGTAAATCAAGCGTTGGAGCCTGCACACCTTGTCAGCATTCTTAGGATCGACAAAACCTTCCGGCTGCATCATATACAATTCTTCCTTAAGGAAACCATTAAGGAATGCCGTTTTGACGTCCATTTGCCATATCTCATAATCATAGAATGTGGCAATTGCTAACATGATTCGGACGGACTTCAGCTTTGCTACAGGTGAGAAAGTCTCATCGTAGTCAACCCCTTGAACTTGTCGATAACCCTTAGAGACAAGCCGAGCTTTATAGATGGTTACATTACCATCCGCGTCTGTCTTCTTCTTAAAGATCCATTTATTTTCTATGGCTCGCCGATCATCGGGCAAGTCAGTCAAAGTCCATACTTCGTTTTCATATATGGATCCTATCTCGGATTTCATGGCTTCCAGCCATTTGTCGGAATCTGGGCCCGCCATTGCTTCTACATAGTTCGAAGGTTCACCATTGTCTAACAACATGATTTCCAGGACAGGGTTGCCGTACCACTCTGGTGTGGAACGTGTCCTTGTGGACCTACGAAGTTCAGTAGCAACTTGATCTGAAGTTTCATGATCATCATCATTAACTTCCTCTCTAGTCGGTGCAGGCACCTCAGGAACATTTTCTTGAGCTGCGCCACTTACCGGTTCAAGAGGTAATAATTCATTGAGTTCTACTTCCCTCCCACTTATTTCTTTCGAGAGAAACTCTTTGTCTAGAAAGGATCCATTCTTGGCAACAAAGATCTTGCCTTCGGATCTGAGGTAGAAGGTATACCCAATAGTTTCTTTAGGGTATCCTATGAAGACGCATTTTTCCGACTTGGGTTCGAGCTTTTCAGGTTGAAGTTTCTTGACATAAGCATCGCATCCCCAAACTTTTAGAAACGACAGCTTAGATTTCTTCCCAAACCATAATTCATACGGTGTCGTCTCAACGGATTTCGACGGAGCCGTATTTAAAGTGAATGCGGCAGTCTCTAGAGCATAGCCCCAAAATGACAGCGGTAAATCGGTAAGAGACATCATAGATCGCACCATATCCAATAGAGTGCGATTACGACATTCGGACACACCATTACACTGAGGTGTTCCAGGCGGCCTGAGTTGTGAAACTATTCCACATTTCCTTAAGTGTGTGCAAAATTCATGACTCAAGTATTCTCCCCCACGATCTGATCGCAAGAACATGATTTTCTTGTCACGTTGATTCTCGACCTCACTCTGAAATTCCTTGAACTTTTCAAAGGTCTCAGACTTGTGTTTCATTAAGTAGACATATCCATATCTACTCAAGTCATCAGTGAGGGTGAGAACATAACGATAGACACCGTGAGCCTCAACACTCATTGGACCGCACACATCAGTATGTATGATTTCCAATAAGTTGGTTTCTCGCTCCATTGTTCCTGAGAACGGAGTCTTGGTCATTTTACCCATGAGGCATGGTTCGCACGTGTCAAATGATTCGTAATCAAGAGTCTCCAAAAGTCCATCTGCATGGAGCTTCTTCATGCGTTTGACACCTATGTGACCAAGGCGGCAGTGCCACAAGTATGTGGGACTATCATTATCAACCTTACATCTTTTGGTATTCACACTATGAATATGTGTAACATTACGCTCGAGATTCATTAAGAATAAACCATTCACCAGCGGAGAATGACCATAAAACATATCTCTCATATAAATAGAACAACCATTATTCTCAGATTTAAATGAGTAGCCATCTTGAATTAAACGAGATCCTGATACAATGTTCATGCTCAAAGCTGGCACTAAATAACAATTATTGAGGTTTAAAACTAATCCCGTAGGTAAATGTAGAGGCAGCGTGCCGACGGCGATCACATCGACCTTGGAACCATTCCTGACGCGCATCGTCACCTCGTCCTTCGCCAGTCTCCGCTTATTCCACAGCTCCTGCTTTGAGTTACAAATGTGAGCAACCGCACCGGTATCAAATACCTAGGAGCTACTACGAGTACTGGTAAGGTACACATCAATTACATGTATATCACATATACCTTTAGTGTTGCCGGCCTTCTTGTCCGCTAAGTATTTGGGGCAGTTTCGCTTCCAGTGACCACTTCCCTTGCAATAAAAACACTCAGTCTCAGGCTTGGGTCCATTCTTTGACTTCTTCCCGGCAGCTTGCTTACCGGGCGCGGCAACTCCCTTGCCGTCCTTCTTGAAGTTCTTTTTACCCTTGCCTTTCTTGAACTTAGTGGTTTTATTCACCATCAACACTTGATGTTCCTTTTTGATTTCCACCTCCACTGATTTCAGCATTGAATATACCTCAGGAATGGTCTTTTCCATCCCCTGCATATTGAAGTTCATCATAAAGCTCTTGTAGCTCGGTGGAAGCGACTGATGGATTCTGTCAATGACCGCGTCATCCGGGAGATTAACTCCCAGCTGAGTCAAGCGGTTATGCAACCCAGACATTTTGAGTATGTGCTCACTGACACAACTATTTTCCTCCATCTTACAACTGAAGAACTTGTCGGGGACTTCATATCTCTCGACCCGGGCATGAGCTTGGAAAACCATTTTCAGCTCTTTGAACATCTCATATGCTCTGTGTCTCTCAAAACGCTTTTGGAGCCCTGGTTCTAAGCTGTAAAGCATGCCCCACTGAACGAGGGAGTAATCATCAGCACGTGACTGCCAAGCGTTCATAACGTCTTGGTTCTCTGGGATGGGTGCGTCACCTAGCGGTGCTTCTAGGACATAATCTTTCTTGGCAGCTATGAGGATGATCCTCAGGTTCCGGACCCAGTCCGTATAGTTGCTGCCATCATCTTTCAGCTTGGTTTTCTCTAGGAATGCGTTGAAGTTGAGGGCAACATTAGCGTGGGCCATTTGATCTACAAGACATAGTGTAAAGATTTTAGACTAAGTTCATGATAATTAAGTTCATCTAATCAAATTATTCAATGAACTCCCACTCAGATAGACATCCCTCTAGTTATCTAAGTGAAACATGATCCGAGTCAACTAGGCCGTGTCCGATCATCACGTGAGACAGACTAGTCAACATCGGTGAACATCTTCATGTTGATCGTATCTTCTATACGACTCATGCTCGACCTTTCGGTCCTCCGTGTTCCGAGGCCATGTCTGTACATGCTAGGCTCATCAAGTCAACCTAAGTGTATTGCGTGTGTAAATCTGGCTTACACCCGTTGTATTCGAACGTTAGAATCTATCACACCCGATCATCACGTGGCGCTTCGAAACAACGAACCTTCGCAACGGTGCATAGTTAGGGGGAACACTTTCTTGAAATTATTATGAGGGATCATCTTATTTAAGCTACCGTCGTTCTAAGCAAATAAGATGCAAAACATGATAAACATCACATGCAATCAAATAGTGACATGGTATGGCCAATATCATTTGCTCCTTTTGATCTCCATCTTCGGGGCTTCATGATCATCGTTGTCACCGGCATGACACCATGATTTCCATCATCGTGTCTTCTTGAAGTTGTCTCGTCATCTATTACTTCTACTGTTGGAAATATGCCCTAGAGGCAATAATAAATTGGTTATTATTATATTTCCTTGTTCATGATAATCGTTTATTATCCATGCTAGAATTGTATTGATAGGAAACTCAGATACATGTGTGGATACATAGACAACACCATGTCCCTAGTAAGCCTCTAGTTGACTAGCTCGTTAATCAATAGATGGTTACGGTTTCCTGACCATGGACATTGGATGTCGTTGATAACGGGATCACATCATTAGGAGAATGATGTGATGGACAAGACCCAATCCTAAGCCTAGCACAAGATCATGTAGTTCGTATGCTAAAGCTTTTCTAATGTCAAGTATCATTTCCTTAGACCATGAGATTGTGCAACTCCCGGATACCGTAGGAATGCTTTGGGTGTGCCAAACGTCACAACGTAACTGGGTGGCTATAAAGGTACACTACGGGTATCTCTGAAAGTGTCTGTTGGGTTGGCACGAATCGAGATTGGGATTTTGTCACTCCGTGTAAACGGAGAGGTATCTCTGGGCCCACTCGGTAGGACATCATCATAATGTGCACAATGTGACCAAGGGGTTGATCACGGGATGATGTGTTACGGAACGAGTAAAGAGACTTGCCGGTAACGAGATTGAACAAGGTATCGGTATACCGACGATCGAATCTCGGGCAAGTACCATACCGTTAGACAAAGGGAATTGTATACGGGATTGATTGAGTCCTTGACATCGTGGTTCATCCGATGAGATCATCGTGGAACATGTGGGAGCCAACATGGGTATCCAGATCCCGCTGTTGGTTATTGACCGGAGAACGTCTCGGTCATGTCTGCATGTCTCCCGAACCCGTAGGGTCTACACACTTAAGGTTCGATGACGCTAGGGTTTTAAAGGAAGCTTGTATGTGGTTACCGAATGTTGTTCGGAGTCCCGGATGAGATCCCGGACGTCACGAGGAGTTCCGGAATGGTCCGGAGGTAAAGATTTATATATAGGAAGTCCTGTTTCGGCCATCGGGACAAGTTTCGGGGTCATCGGTATTGTACCGGGACCACCGGAAGGGTCCCGGGGGCCCACCGGGTGGGGCCACCTGCCCCGGGGGGCCACATGGGCTGTAGGGGGTGCGCCTTGTCCTACATGGGCCAAGGGCACCAGCCCCAAGAGGCCCATGCGCCAAGAGAAGAGAAAAAGGGGAGAGTCCTAAAGGGGGAAGGCACCTCCGAGGTGCCTTGGGGAGGATGGACTCCTCCCCACCCTTAGCCGCACCCTTCCTTGGAGGAAGGGGCAAGGCTGCGCCCTCCCCCTCTCCCTTGGCCCTATATATAGTGGGGAAAAGGAGGAGCAATCATACCTAAGGCCTTTGGTTGCCTCCCTCTCCCTCCCGTGACACATCTCCTCTCCCGTAGGTGCTCGGCGAAGCCCTGCAGGATTGCCACGCTCCTCCATCACCACCACGCCGTTGTGCTGCTGCTGGATGGAGTCTTCCTCAACCTCTCCCTCTCTCCTTGCTGGATCAAGGCGTGGGAGACATCGTCGAGCTGTACGTGTGTTGAACGCGGAGGTGCCGTCCGTTCGGCACTAGGATCATCGGTGATCTGAATCACGACGAGTACGACTCCATCAACCCCGTTCACTTGAACGCTTCCTCTTAGCGATCTACAAGGGTATGTATATGCACTCTCCTTTCTACTCGTTGCTGGTCTCTCCATAGATAGATCTTGGTGATACGCGTAGGAAAATTTTGAATTTCTGCTACGTTCCCCAACATCTACTACTATGGCTAACGCTTTAGCAATAAAGTAAAGTAATTACATGACGTTTATGTTGACACGCAGGTCATAAATAAATTAAGACAACTCCTATGGCTCCTGCCGGTTGTCATACTCATCAACATGCAAGTCGTGATTCCTATTAGAAGAACATGATCAATCTCATACATCACATATATCATTCATCACATCCTTTTGGCCATATCACATCACACGACACATGCTGCAAAAACAAGTTAGACGTCCTCTAATTGTTGTTGCAAGTTTTTACGTGGCTGCTATAAGTTTCTAGCAAGAACATTTCTTACCTACGCCAAAACCACAACGTGATATGCCAATTTCTATTTACCCTTCATAAGGACCCTTTTCATCGAATCCGATCCGACTAAAGTGGGAGAGACAGACACCCGCCAGCCACCTTATGCAACTAGTGCATGTAAATCGGTGGAACCAGTCTCACGTAAGCGTATGTGTAAGGTTGGTCTGGGCCGCTTCATCCCATGATGCCGCCGAATCAAGATAAGATTAGTAACGGCAAGCAAATTGACAATATCCATGCCCACAACTGCTTTGTGTTCTACTCGTGCATAGAAACTACGCATAGACCTAGCTCATGATGCCACTGTTGGGGAACGTAGCAGAATTTTAAAATTTTCTACGCATCACCAAGATCAATCTATGGAGTCATCTAGCAACGAGGGAGAAGGGAGTGCATCTACATACCCTTGTAGATCACCCGCGGAAGCGTTCAAGAGAACGGGGTTGATGGAGTCGTACTCGTCGTGATCCAAATCACCGATGACCTAGCGCCGAACGGACGGCACCTCCGTGTTCAACACACGTACGGTTGGGAAGACGTCTCCTCCAACTTGATCCAGCAAGGGGGAAGGAGAGGTTGATGGAGATCCAGCAGCACAACGACGTGGTGGTGGAAACTACGGCGATCTCGGCAGGGCTTCGCCGAGCACTTCGAGAAGGAGAGGTGTCACGGGAGGGAGAGGGAGGCGCCAGGGGTTAAGGTGCGGCTGCCCTCCCTCCCCCCACTATATATAGGACCCCTAGGGGGGCCAGCCCTAGGAGATTGAATCTCCAAGGGGGGCGGCCAAGGGGGGTGGAGTGCCCCCCAAGCCAAGTGGGGCGCCCCCCACCCCTAGGGTTTCCAACCCTAGGCGGCGCAGGGGAGGCCCATGGGGGGCGCACCAGCCCACTAGGGGCTGGTTCCCCTCCCACTTCAGCCCATGGGGCCCTCCGGGATAGGTGGCCCCACCCGGTGGACCCCCGGGACCCTTCCGGTGGTCCCGGTACAATACCGTTTACCCCCGAAACCTTCCCGATGGCCGAAACTTGACTTCCTATATATAAATCTTCACCTCCGGACCATTCCGAAACTCCTCGTTACATACGGGATCTCATCCGGGACTCCAAAAAACTTTCGGGTTACCGTATGCTAATATCTCAACAACCCTAGCGTCACCGAACCTTAAGTGTGTAGACCCTACGGGTTCGGGAGACACGCAGACATGACCGAGACGACTCTCCGGTCAATAACCAACAACGGGATCTGGATACCCATGTTGGCTCCCACATGCTCCTCGATGATCTCATCGGATGAACCACGATGTCGAGGACTCAATCAATCCCGTATACAATTCCCTTTGTTAATCGGTACGTTACTTGCCCGAGACTCGATCGTCGGTATCCCAATACCTCGTTCAATCTCGTTACCGGCAAGTCACTTTACTCGTACCGTAATGCATGATCTCGTGATCAACCACTTGGTCACATTGATCTCATTATGATGATGCATTACCGAGTGGGCCCAGAGATACCTCTCCGTCATACGGAGTGACAAATCCCAGTCTCGATTCGTGCCAACCCAACAGAAACTTTCGGAGATACCCGTAGTGTACCTTTATAGTCACCCAGTTATGTTGTGACGTTTGGCACACCCAAAGCACTCCTACGGTATCCGGGAGTTGCACAATCTCATGGTCTAAGGAAATGATACTTGACATTCGGAAAATCTATAGCAAACGAACTACACGATCTTAGAGCTATGCTTAGGATTGGGTCTTGTCCATCACATCATTCTCCTAATGATGTGATCCCGTTATCAATGACATCCAATGTCCATAGTCAGGAAACCATGACTATATTTTGATCAACGAGCTAGTCAACTAGAGGCTCACTAGGGACGTGTTGTGGTCTATGTATTCACACATGTATTACGATTTCCGGATAACACAATTATAGCATGAACAATAGACAATTATCATGAACAAAGAAATATAATAATAACCATTTTATTATTGCCTCTAGGGCATATTTCCAACAACTATATTATCTACTATTTTGGACATTATTTGGCTTTATTATCCACTTATATATTATTTTTGGGACTAACCTATTAACCAGAGGCCCAGCCTAGAATTGATGTGTTTTTTTTTCCTATTTTAGGGTTTCGAAGAAAAGGAATATCAAATGGAGTCCAAACGGAATGAAACCTTTGGGAAAGTGATTTTCTCACCGAACATGATCCAGGAGACTTGGACCCTACGTCAAGAAACAAAGGAGGAGGCCACGAGGTAGGTGGTGCGCCTACCCCCCCCCCCCCAGGCGCACCCTCCACCCTCATGGGCCCCCTGTTGCTCCACCGACGTACTCCTTCCTCCTATATATACCTACGTACCCCCAAACGATTAGATACGGAGCCAAAACCCTAATTCCACCGCCGCAACTTTCTGTATCCACGAGATCCCATCTTGGGGCCTGTTCCGGAGCTCCGCCGGAGGGGGCATCCATCACGGAGGGCTTCTACATCAACACCATAGCCTCTCCGATGAAGTGTGAGTAGTTTACCTCAGACCTTCGGGTCCATAGTTATTAGCTAGATAGCTTCTTCTCTCTTTTTGGATCTCAATACAATGTTCTCCCCTCTCTTGTGGAGATCTATTCGATGTAATCTTCTTTTTGCGGTGTGTTTGTTGAGACTGATGAATTTTGGGTTTCTGATCAAGATTATCTATTAACAATATTTGAATCTCCTATGAATTCTTTTATGTATGATTGGTTATCTTTGCAAGTCTCTTCGAATTATCAGTTTGGTTTGGCCTACTAGATTGATCTTTCTTGCATTGGGAGAAGTGCTTAGCTTTGGGTTCAATCTTGCGGTGTCCTTTCCCAGTGACAGTAGGGGCAGCAAGGCACGTATTATATTGTTGCCATCGAGGATAACAAGATGGTTTTTTTATCATATTGCATGAATCTTTCCCTCTACATCATGTCATCTTGCTTAAGGTGTTACTTTGTTTTCATGACCTTAATACTCTAGACGCATGCTGGATAGCGGTCGATGAGTGGAGTAACAGTAGTAGATGCAGGCAGGAGTCGGTCTACTTGGCTTGGACGTGATGCCTATATATATGATCATACCTAGATATTCTCATAACTATGCTCAATTCTGTCAATTGCTCAACAGTAATTCGTTCACCCACCGTAAAATACCTATGCACTTGAGAGAAGCCACTAGTGAAACCTATGGCCCTCGGATCTATCTTCATCATATTAATGTTCCAATACTTAGTTATTTCCTTTGCTTTTTTACTTTGCTTTATTTTACTTTGCATCTCTATCATAAAAATACCAAAAATATTATCTTATTATATCTATCAGATCTCACTCTCGTAAGTGATCGTGAAGGGATTGACAACCCCTTATCGTGTTGGTTGCGAGGAGTTATTTGTTTTGTGCAGGTACGAGGGACTCGCGCATAGCCTCCTACTGGATTGATACCTTGGTTCTCAAAAACTGAGGGAAATACTTACGCTACTTTGCTGCATCACCCTTTCCTCTTCAAGGAAATCCAACGCAGTGCTCAAGAGGTAGCACATCATTAACTTCCTCACTAATTGGTGTAGGCATCACTGGAACTAATTTCTATGATGAACTACTTTCCAATTCGGGAGAAGGTACAATTACCTCACCAAGTTCTAATTTCCTCCCACTCTCTTCTTTCGAGAGAAAACTCCTTCTCTCGAAAGGATCCACTCTTAGCAACAAAGATCTTGCCTTTGGATCTGTGATAGAAGGTGTACCCAACAGTTTCTTTTGGGTATCTTATGAAGACGCACTTCTCCGATTTGGGTTTGAGCTTATCAGGCTGAAACTTTTTCACATAAGCATCACAACCCCATACTTTAAGAAACGACAACTTAGGTTTCTTGCTAAACCATAGTTCATATGGTGTCATCTCAACGGATTTTTAGATGGTGCCCTATTTAACGTGAATGCAGCTGTCTCAAATGCATAACCCCAAAACAATAGTGGTAAATCGGTAAGAGACATCATAGATCGCACCATATCTAATAAAGTACGGTTATGACATTCGGACACACCATTACACTGTGGTGTTCCAAGTGGCGTGAGTTGTGAAACTATTCGACATTGTTTCAACTAAAGGCCAAACTCGTAACTCAAATATTTCATCTCTGCGATCAGATCATAGAAACTCTATTTTCTTGTTATGATGATTCTCCACTTCACTCTGAAATTATTTGAACTTTTCAAATGTTTCATACTTGTGTTTCATTAAGTAGATATACTCATATCTGCTCAAATCATCTGTGAAGGTCAGAAAATAACGATACCCACCGCGAGCCTCAACACTCATCGGACCGCATACAGCGGTATGTTTTATTTTCAGTAAGTCAGTGGCTCGCTCCATCGTTCTAGAGAACGGAGTCTTAGTCATCTTGCCCATGAGGCATGGTTCGCAAGCATCAAATGATTCATAATCAAGTGATTCCAAAAGTGCATCCGCATGGAGTTTCTTCATGCGCTTTACACCAATATGACCTAAACGGCAGTGCCACAAGTATGTTGCACTATCATTATCAACTTTTCATATTTTTGGCATCAATATTATGAATATGTGTATCACTACGATCGAGATTCAATAAACCATTTATATTAAGTGTATGACCATAGAAGGTTTTATTTATGTAAACAGAACAACAATTATTATTTGACTTAAATGAATAACCATATTGCAATAAACATGATCCAATCATATTCATGCTCAACGCAAACACCAAATAACATTTATTTTAGGTTCAACACTAACCCTGAAGGTAAAAGGAGTGTGCGATGGTGATCTTCTCAACCTTGGAATCATTTCCAACACACATCATCACCTTGCCCTTAACTAGTCTCTGTTCATTTTGCAACTCCTGTTTCGAGTTACTAATCTTAGCAATTGAACCGGTACAAAATACCCTGGGGTTGCTATGAACACTAGTAAAGTACACATCAATAACATGTATATCAAATACACTTTTGTTCACTTTGCCATCCTTCTTATCCGCCAAGTATTTGGGGTAGTTCCGCTTCCAGTGACAATTCCCTTTGGAGTAGAAGCACTCGGTTTCAGGCTTAGGTCTAGCTTTGGGGTTCTTGACGGGAGTGGCAACTTGCTTGCCATTCTTCTTGAAGTTCCCTTTCTTTCCCTTGCCCTTTTACTTGAAACTACTGGTCTTGTCAACCATCAACACTTGATGCTTTTTCTTGATTTCTACCTTCGCCAATTTCAGCATTGCTAAGAGCTTGGGAATCGTTTCCGTTATCCCTTGCATATTATAGTTCATCATGAAGTTCTAGTAACTTGGTGATAGTGACTAGAGAACTCTGACAATCACTATCTTATCTGGAAGATTAACTCCCACTTGATTCAAGTGATTGTAGTACTCAGACATTCTGAGCACAGGCTCACTAGCTGAGCTATTCTCCTCCATCTTGTAGGTAAAGTACTTGTCAGAGGTCTCATACCTCTCGACTCGGGCATGAGTCTGAAATACCAATTTCAGCTCTTGAACATGTTATATGCTCCGTGGCGTTCAAAAAATCTTTGAATTCCCAGTTCTAAGCCATAAAGCATGGCGCACTAAACTATCAAGTAGTCGTCATACCGAGCTTGCCAAACATTCATAACGTCTGCATCTTCTCCTGCAATAGGTCCGTCACCTAGTGGTGCATCAAGGACATAATTCTTCTGTGCAGCAATGAGGATAATCCTCAGATCACGGACCCAGTCCACATCATTGCTACTAACATCTTTCAACATAGTTTTCTCTAGGAACATATCATAAATAAAACAGGGAAGCTATATGCGAGCAATTGATCTACACCATAGATATGCAAATACTATCAGGACTAAGTTCATGATAAATTTAAGTTCAATTAATCATATTACTTAAGAACTCCCACTTAGATAGAAATCCCTGTAATCATCTAAGTGATCACGTGATCCATATCAACAAAACCATGTCCGATCATCACGTGAGGTGGAGTAGCTTTCAATGGTGAACATCACTATGTTGATCATATCTACAATATGATTCACGCTCGACCTTTCGGTCTCAGTGTTCTGAGGCCATATCTGCATATGCTAGGCTCGTCAAGTTTAACCCAAGTATTCTGCGTGTGCAAAACTGGCTTGCACCGTTGTATGTGAACGTAGAGCTTATCACACCCAATCATCACGTGGTGTCTCAGCACAATGAACTGTAGCAACGGTGCATACTCAGGGAGAACACTTATACCTTGAAATTTTAGTAAGGGGTCATCTCATAATGCTTCTGTCGTACTAAGAAAAATAGGATGCATAAAAGATAAACATCACATGCAATCAATATATGTGACATGATATGGCCATCATCATCTTGTGCCTTTAATCTCCATCTCCAAAGTATCGTCATGATCTCCTTCGTCACCGGCATGAAACCATGATCTCCATCATCTTGATCTTTATCAATGTGTCGTTACATGGTCGTCTCGCCAACTATTGCTTTTGCAACTATTGCTATCGCACAACAATAACGTAAAGCAATTATATGGTGCTTGCATCTTATGGAATAAAGAGACAACCATAAGACTCCTGCCAGTTGCCGATAACTTTAACAAAACACGATCATCTTATACAACAATTTATATCTCATCGCGTCTTGACCATATCACATCACAACATGCCCTGTGCTACCTCTTGAGCACTGCATTGGTTTTACCTTGTAGAGGAAAGGGTGATGCAGCAAAGTAGCGTAAGTATTCCCCTCAGTTTTTGAGAATCAAGGTACCAATCCAGTAGGAGACTACACGCAAGTCCCTCGTGCCTACACAAAAAAATAAGAACCTAGCAATAAAGGGGTTGTTAATCCCTTCATGGTCACTTACGAGAGTGAGATCTGAAAGAGATAATAATAATAAGATAAATAATTTTGGTATTTTTATGATATAGATTGAAAGTAAAGATTGGAAAATAAACAGCGCTAGAAATAACTTGTTGACGGGAGATTAATATAATAGAGAATAGACCTGGGGGCCATAGGTTTCACTAGTGGCTTCTCTCAAGATAGTGTAAGTATTACTATGGGTGAACAAATTACTGTCGAGCAATTGATAGAATAGTGAATAATTATGAGAATATCTAGGCATGATCATGTATATAGGCATCACGTTCGTGACAAGTAGACCGAAACGATTATGTATCTACTAATATTACTCCACACATCGACCACTATCCAGCATGCATCTAGAGTATTAAGTTCATAAGAACAGAGTAACGCATTAGGAAAGATGACATGATGTAGAGGGATAAACTCAAGAAATATTATATAAACCCCATCTTTTTATCCTCGATGGAAACAATACAATACGTGCATTGTTGCCCCTGCTGTCACTTGGAAAGGACACCGCAAGATTGAACCCAAAGCTAAGCACTTCTCCCATTGAAAGAAAGATCAATCTAGTACGCTAAACCAAACTGATAATTCGAAGAGACTTGCAAAGATAACCATGTTGGGGAACGTAGTAATTTCAAAAAAATTCCTACGCACACGCGAGATCATGGTGATGCATAGCAACGAGAGGGGGAGAGTGTGATCTACGTACCCTTGTAGATCGACAACGGAAACGTTAGGTTGATGTAGTCGTACGTCTTCACGGTCCGACCGATCCAAGCACCGTTACTCCGGCACCTCCGAGTTCTTGGCACACGTTCAGCTCGATGACGATCCCCGGGCTCCGATCCAGCAAAGCGTCGGGGAGGAGTTCCGTCAGCACGACGGCGTGGTGAAGATCTTGATGTTCTATCGTCGCAGGGCTTCGCCTAAGCACCGCTACAATATGACCGAGGTGGAATATGGTGGAGGGGGGCACCGCACACGGCTAAGGAACGATCACGAAGATCAACTTGTGTGTCCATGGGGTGCCCCTTGCCTCAGTATATAAAGGATGGAGGAGGAGGAGGCCGGCCAAGGCTTGGTGCGGCCAGGATGTGGAGTCCTACTAGGACTCCAAGTCCTAGTAGGAGTCCACCAAGAGGGGAGGAAGGGAGAAGGAAGTGGAGGAGAAGGAGAGGTGGCCGGCCCCCTTTTCCCTAGTCCAATTCGGACTAGAGGGGAGGGGGGCGCAGCAGCCACTTGGCCCTTTCTCCTCTTCCCACTAAAGCCCATCAAGGCCCATTGCTTCTCCCGTAACTACCCGGTACTCCGAAAAATACCCGAATCACTCGGAACCTTTCCGATGTCCGAATATAGTCGTCCAATATATCGATATTTACGTCTCGACCATTTCGAGACTCCTCGTCATGTCCCCGATCTCATCCGGGACTCCGAACTCCTTCGGTACATCAAAACTCATAAACTCATAATATAACTGTCATCGAAACCTTAAGCGTGCGGACCCTACGGTTCGAGAACAATGTAGACATGACCGAGACACGTCTCCGGTCAATAACCAATAGCGGGACCTGGATGCCCATATTGGCTCCTACATATTCTACGAAGATCTTTATCGGTCAGACCGCATAACAACATACGTTGTTCCCTTTGTCATCAGTATGTTACTTGCCCGAGATTCGATCGTCGGTATCCAATACCTAGTTCAATCTCGTTACCGGCAAGTCTCTTTACTCGTTCCGTAATACATCATCTCACAACTAACTCATTAGTTGCAATGCTTGCAAGGCTTATGTGATGTGCATTACCGAGAGGGCCCAGAGATACCTCTCCGACAATCGGAGTGACAAATCCTAATCTCGAAATACGCCAACCCAACATGTACCTTTGGAGACACCTGTAGAGCTCCTTTATAATCACCCAGTTACGTTGTGACGTTTGGTAGCACACAAAGTGTTCCTCCGGCAAACGGGAGTTGCATAATCTCATAGTCATAGGAACATGTATAAGTCATGAAGAAAGCAATAGCAACATACTAAACGATCGGGTGCTAAGCTAATGGAATGGGTCATGTCAATCACATCATTCTCCTAATGATGTGATCCCGTTAATCAAATAACAACTCTTTTGTTTATGGTTAGGAAACATAACCATCTTCGATTAACGAGCTAGTCAAGTAGAGGCATACTAGTGACACTTTGTTTGTCTATGTATTCACACAAGTATTATGTTTCCGGTTAATACAATTCTAGCATGAATAATAAACATTTATCATGATATAAGGAAATAAATAATAACTTTATTATTGCCTCTAGGGCATATTTCCTTCAGTCTCCCACTTGCACTAGAGTCAATAATCTAGTTCACATCGCCACGTGATTTAACAGCAATAGTTCACATCACCATGTGATTAACACCCATAGTTCACATCGATATGTGATCAACACCCAAAGGGTTTTCTAGAGTCAGTAATCTAGTTCACATCGCTATGTGATTAACACCCAAAGAGTACTAAGGTGTGATCATGTTTTGCTTGTGAGATAATTTTAGTCAACGGGTCTGTCACATTCAGATCCGTAAGTATTTTGTGAATATCTATGTCAACAATGCTCTGCACGGAGCTACTCTAGCTTATTGCTCCCACTTTCAATATGTATCTAGATCGAGACTTAGAGTCATCCAAATCTGTGTCAAAACTTGCATCGACGTAACTTTTTATGACGAACCTTTTTGTTACCTCCATAATTGAGAAATATTTCCTTATTCCACTAAGGATAATTTTGACCGCTGTCCAGTGATCTACTCTTAGATCACTATTGTACTCCCTTGCTTAACATAGTGTAGGGTATACAATAGATCTGGTACACGGCATGGCATACTTTATAGAACCTATGGCTGAGGCATAGGGAATGACTTTCATTCTATTTCTATCTTCTTCCGTGGTCGGGCTTTGAGTCTTACTCAATTTCACACCTTGTAACACAGGCAAGAACTCTTTCTTTGACTGTTCCATTTTGAACTACTTCAAAATCTTGTCAAGGTATGTACTCATTGAAAAACTTATCAAGCGTCTTGATCTATCTCTATAGATCTTGATGCTCAATATGTAAGCAGCTTTACCGAGGTCTTTCTTTGAAAAACTCCTTTCAAACACTCCTTTATGCTTTGCAGAATAATTCTACATTATTTCCGATCAACAATATGTCATTCACATATACTTATCAGAAATGTTGTAGTGCTCCCACTCACTTTCTTGTAAATACAGGCTTCACCGCAAGTCTGTATAAAACTATATGCTTTGATCAACTTATCAAAGCGTATATTCCAACTCCGAGATGCTTGCACCAGTCCATAGATGGATCGCTGGAGCTTGCATATTTTGTTAACACCTTTAGGATCGACAAAACCTTCTAGTTGCATCGTATACAACTCTTCTTTAGTAAATCCATTAAGGAATGCAGTTTTGTTTATCCATTTGCCAGATTTCATAAAATGCGGCAATTGCTAACATGATTCGGACAGACTTAAGCATAGATACGAGTGAGAAAATCTCATCGTAGTCAACACCTTGAACTTGTCGAAAACCTTTTGCGACAATTCTAGCTTTGTAGATAGTAACACTACTATCAGCGTCCGTCTTCCTCTTGAAGATCCATTTATTTTCTATGGCTTGCCGATCATCGGGCAAATCCATCAAAGTCCATACTTTGTTCTCATACATGGATCATATCTCAGATTTCATGGCCTCAAACCATTTCACGGAATCTGGGCTCATCATCGCTTCCTCATAGTTCGCAAGTTCGTCATGGTCTAGTAACATGACTTCCAGAACAGGATTACTGTACCACTTGTGTGCAGATCTCACTCTGGTTTACCTACGAGATTCGGTAGTAACTTGATTTGAAGTTACATGATCATCATCATTAGCTTCCTCACTAATTGGTGTAGTAGTCACAGGAACAGATTTCTGTGATGAACTACTTTCCAATAAGGGAGCAGGTACAGTTACCTCATCAAGTTCTACTTTCCTCCCACTCACTTCTTTCGAGAGAAACTCCTTCTCTAGAAAAACTCCGAATTTAGCAACAAAAGTCTTGCCTTCGGATTTGTGATAGAAGGTGTACCCAACAGTCTCCTTTGGGTATCCTATGAAGACATATTTCTCCGATTTGGGTTTGAGCTTATCAGGATGAAACTTTTTCATATAAGCATCACAATCCCAAACTTTAAGAAATGACAACTTTGGTTTCTTGCCAAACCACAGTTCAGATTGTGTCGTCTCAATGGACTTAGATGGTGCCCTTTTAAACGTGAATGCATTTGTCTTTAATGCATAACCCCAAAACGATAGTGGTAGATCGAAAAGAGACATCATAGATCGCACCATATCCAATAAAGTATGGTTATAATGTTCGGACACACCATTATGCTGTGGTGTTCCAGGTGGCGTGAGTAGTAAAACTATTTCACATTGTTTTAACTGAAGGCCAAACTCGTAACTCAAATATTTTACCTCTGCGATCATATCGTAGAAACTTTTATTTTCTTGTTAAAATGATTCTCCACTTCACTCTGAAATTCTTTGAACTTTTCAAATATTTTAGACTTGTGTTTCATTAAGTAGATATACCCATATCTGCTCAAATCATCTGTGAAGGTCAGAAAATAATGATACCCGCCGCGAGCCTTAACACTCATCGGATCTCATACATCAGTATGTATTATTTCCAATAAGTCAGTTGCTCGCTCCATAGTTCCGGAGAATGGCGTTTTAGTCATCTTGCCCATGAGGCATGGTTCACAAGCATCAACTGATTCATAATCAAGTGATTCCAAAAACCCATTAGCATGGAGTTTCTTCATGCGCTTTACACCAATATGACTTAAACGGCAGTGCCACAAATAAGTTGCACTATCATTATTAACTTTGCATCTTTTGGTTTCAATATTATGATTATGTGTATCACTACGATCGAGATCCAACGAACTATTTTCATTGGGTGTGTAACCATATAAGGTTTTATTCATGTGAACAGAACAACAATTTATTCTCTTACTTAAATGAATAACCGTATTACAATAAACATGATCAAATCATATTCATGCTCAACGCAAACACCAAATAACACTTATTCAGGTTCAACACTAATCCCGAAAGTATAGGGAGTGTGCGATGATGATCATATCAATCTTGGAACCACTTCCAACACACATCGTCACTTCACCCTTAACTAGTCTCTGTTTATTCTGCAACTCCCGTTTCGAGTTACTAATCTTAGCAACTGAACCAGTATCAAATACTGAGGGGTTGCTATAAACACTAGTAAAGTACACATCAATAACATGTATATCAAATATACTTTTGTTCACTTTGCCATCCTTCTTATCCGCCAATCACTTGGGGCAGTTCCGCTTCCAGTGACCAGTCCCTTTGCAGTAGAAGCACTTAGTCTCAGGCTTAGGACCAGACTTGGGCTTCTTCACTTGAGCAGCAACTTGCTTGCCGTTCTTCTTGAAGTTCCCCTTCTTCCCTTTGCCCTTTTCTTGAAACTAGTGATCTTGTCAACCATCAACACTTGATGCTCTTTCTTGATTTCTACCTTCATCGATTTCATCATCATGAAAAGCTCGGGATTCGTTTTCGTCATCCCTTGCATACTATAGTTCATCACGAAGTTCTACTAACTTGGTGATGGTGACTAGAGAATTCTGTCAATCACTATCTTATCTGGAAGATTAACTCCCACTTGATTCAAGCGATTGTAGTACCCAGACAATCTGAGCACATGCTCACTAGTTGAGCGATTCTCCTCCATCTTTTAGCTATAGAACTTGTTGGAGACTTCATATCTCTCAACTCGGGTATTTGCTTGAAATATTAACTTCAACTCCTGGAACATCTCATATGGTCCATGACGTTCAAAACGTCTTTGAAGTCCCGATTCTAAGCCGTTAAGCATGGTGCACTAAACTATCAAGTAGTCATCATATTTAGCTAGCCAAACGTTCATAACGTCAGCATCTGCTCCTGCAATAGGTCCATCACCTAGCGGTGCATCAAGGACATAATTCCTCTATGCAGCAATGAGGATAAACCTCAGATCACGGATCCAATCCGCATCATTGCTACTAACATCTTTCAACACAATTTTCTCTAGGAACATATCAAAATAAACATATGAAAGCAATAACGCGAGCTATTGATCTACAACATAATTTGCAAAATACTACCAGGACTAAGTTCATGATAAATTTAAGTTCAATTAATCATATTACTTAAGAACTCCCACTTAGATAGACATCCCTCTAATCCTCTAAGTGATCACGTGATCCAAATCAACTAAACCATGTCCGATCATCACGTGAGATGGAGCAGTTTCATTGGTGAACATCACTATGTTGATCATATCTACTATATGATTCACGCTCGACCTTTCGGTCTCCTTGTTCCGAGGCCATATCTGTATATGCTTGGCTCGTCAAGTATAACCGGAGTATTCCGCGTGTGCAACTGTTTTGCACCCGTTGTATTTGAACGTAGAGCCTATCACACCCGATCATCACATGGTGTCTCAGCACGAAGAACTTTCGCAACGGTGCATAATCAGGGAGAACACTTCTTGATAATTAGTGAGAGATCATCTTAAAATGCTACCGTCAAACTAAGCAAAAATAAGATGTATAAAAGATAAACATCATATGCAATCAAAATATGTGACATGATATGGCCATCATCATCTTGCTTCTTTGATCTCCATCTAAAAATTACTGTCATGATCTATATCGTCACCGGCATGACACCATGATCTCCATCATCTTGATCTATATCAATGTGTCATCACGTGGTCGTCTCGCCAACAATTGCTCTTGCAACTATTGCTATCGCATAGCGATAAAGAAAAGCAATTATTGGACGCTTGCATCTTATGCAATAGAAAGACAATCATAAGGCTTTTGCCAGTTGCCGATAACTTCAACAAAACATGATCATCTCATACAACAACTTATATTCATCACGTCTTGACCATATCACATCACAACATGCCCTGCAAAAACAAGTTAAACGTCCTCTACTTTGTTGTTGCATGTTTTACGTGGCTGCTACAGGCTTAAGCAAGAACCAATCTTACCTACGCATCAAAACCACAACGATAGTTTGTCAAGTTGGTGCTGTTTTAACCTTCGCAAGGACCGGGCGTAGCCACACTTGGTTCAACTAAAGTTGGAGAAACTGTCACCCGCAAGCCACCTATGTGCAAAGCACGTCGGGAGAACCGGTCTCGCGTAAGCGTATGCGTAATGTCGGTCTGGGCCGCTTCATCCAACAATACCGCCGAACCAAAGTATGACATGCTGGTAAGCAGTATGACTTATATCGCCCACAACTCACTTGTGTTCTACTCGTGCATATAACATCAACACATAAAACCTAGGCTCGGATGCCACTGTTGGGGAACGTAGTAATTCCAAAAAAATTCCTACGCACACGCAAGATCATGGTGATGCATAGCAACGAGAGGGGGAGAGTGTGATCTACGTACCCTTGTAGATCGACAACGGAAGCGTTAAGTTGATGTAGTCGTACGTCTTCACGGTCCGACCGATCCAAGCACCGTTAATCCAGCACCTCCGAGTTCTTGGCACACGTTCAGCTCGATGACGATCCCCGGGCTCCGATCCAGCAAAGCATCGGGGAGGAGTTCCATCAGCACGACGGCGTGGTGACAATCTTGATGTTCTATCGTCGCAGGGCTTCGCCCAAGCACTGCTACAATATGACCGAGGTGGAATATGGTGGAGGGGGGCACCGCACACGGCTAAGGAACGATAACGAAGATCAACTTGTGTGTCCATGGGGTGCCCCTTGCCTCAGTATATAAAGGTTGGAGGAAGAGGAGGCCGGCCAAGGCTTGGTGCGGCCAGGATGTGGAGTCCTACTAGGACTCCAAGTCCTAGTAGGAGTCCACCAAAAGGGGAGGAAGGGACAAGGAAGTGGAGGAGAAGGAGAGGTGGCCGGCCCCCTTTTCCCTAGTCCAATTCGGACTAGAGGGGAGGGGGGGGCGCAGCAGCCACTTGGCCCTTTCTCCTCTTCCCACTAAAGCCCATCAAGGCCCATTGCTTCTCCCGTAACTACCCGGTACTCCGAAAAATACCCGAATCACTCGGAACCTTTCCGATGTCCGAATATAGTCGTCCAATATATCGATCTTTACATCTCGACCATTTCGAGACTCCTCGTCATGTCCCCGATCTCATCCGGGACTCCGAACTCCTTCGGTACATCAAAACTCATAAACTCATAATATAACTGTCATCGAAACCTTAAGCGTGCGGACCCTACGGTTCGAGAACAATGTAGACATGACCGAGACACGTCTCCGGTCAATAACCAACAGCGGGACCTGGATGCCCATATTGGCTCCTACATATTTTACGAAGATCTTTATCGGTCAGACCACATAACAACATACATTGTTCCCTTTGTCATCGGTATGTTACTTGCCCGAGATTCGATCGTCGGTATCCAATACCTAGTTCAATCTCGTTCCCGGCAAGTCTCTTTACTCGTTCCGTAATACATCATCTCACAACTAACTCATTAGTTGTAATGCTTGCAAGGCTTATGTGATGTGCATTACCGAGAGGGCCCAGAGATACCTCTCCGACAATCGGAGTGACAAATCCTAATCTCGAAATACGCCAACCCAACATGTACCTTTGGAGACACCTGTAGAGCTCCTTTATAATCACCCAGTTACGTTGTGACGTTTGGTAGCACACAAAGTGTTCCTCCGGCAAACGGGAGTTGCATAATGTCATAGTCATAGGAACATGTATAAGTCATGAAGAAAGCAATAGCAACATACTAAACGATCAGGTGCTAAGCTAATGGAATGGGTCATGTCAATCACATCATTCTCCTAATGATGTGATCCCGTTAATCAAATAACAACTCTTTTGTTTATGGTTAGGAAACATAACCATCTTCGATTAACGAGCTAGTCAAGTAGAGGCATACTAGTGACACTTTGTTTGTCTATGTATTCACACAAGTATTATGTTTCCGGTTAATACAATTCTAGCATGAATAATAAACATTTATCATGATATAAGGAAATAAATAATAACTTTATTATTGCCTCTAGGGCATATTTCCTTCAAACCAATCATACATAAAAGTTTTCAGAGAAGAATCAAATATTGTTCATAGATAAACTTGATCATAAACCCACAATTCATCGGATCTCGACAAACACATCGCAAAAAGAGTTACATCGAATAGATCTCCAAGAAGATCGAGGAGAACTTTGTATTGAGATCCAAAGAGAGAGAAGAAGCCATCTAGCTAATAACTATGGACCCGAAGGTCTGAGGTAAACTACTCACACATCATCGGAGAGGCTATGGTGTTAATGTAGAAGCCCTCCGTGATAGATGCCCCCTCCGGCAAAGCTCCGAAAAAGGTCCCAAGATGGGACCTCTTGGGTACAAAAGGTTGCGGCCGTGGAAATTGGGTTTCGTGGTGCTCCTGGATGTTTTCGGGGTATGTGGACATATATAGGAGGAAGAAGTTGGTCGGTGGAGCCATGAGGGGCCCACGAGGGTGGAGGGCGCGCCCAGGGGGGTATGCACGCCCCCTGACTCGTGGCCTCCTCGTTGGTTGCTTGACGTCCACTCCCCTGGATCACGTTTGTTCCAAAAATAACTCTCCTGAAGGTTTCATTCCGTTTGATATTCCTTTTCTGCGAAACACTGAAATAGGCAAAAAAATAGCAATTTACATTGGGCCTTGGGTTAGTAGGTTAGTCCCAAAAATAATATAAAAGTGTATAAATATGCCCATTAACATCCAAAACAGATAATATAATAGCATGGAACAATAAAAAATTATAGATACGTTGGAGACGTATCAAGCATCCCCAAGCTTAATTCTTGCTCGTCCTCGAGTAGGTAAATGATAAAAACAGAATTTTTGATGTGGAATGCTACCTAGCATAATTCTCAATGTAACTTTCTTTATTGTGGCATGAATGTTCGGATCCGAAAGATTCAAGACAAAACTTTAATATTGACATAAAAATAATAATACTTCAAGCATACTAACTACTTCTCAAAATAACATGGCAAAAGAAAGTTATCCCTACAAAATCATATAGTCTGGCTATGTTCTATCTTCACCACACAAAGTATTTAAATCATGCACAACCCCGATGACAAGCCAAGCAATTGTTTCATACTTTTGATGTTCTCAAACTTTTTCAATCTTCACGCAATACATGAGCATGAGCCATGGATATGGCACTATATGTGGAATAGAATGGTGGTTGTGGAGAAGACAAAAAGGAGAAGATAGCCTCACATCAAGTAGGCGTATCAATGGGCTATGGAGATGCCCATCAATAGATATCAATGTGAGTGAGTAGGAATTGCCATGCAACGGATGCACTAGAGCTATAAGTGTATGAAAGCTCAAAAAAGAAACTAAGTGGGTGTGCATCCAACTCACTTGCTCACGAAGACCTAGGGAATTTTGAGGAAGCCCATCATTGGAATATACAAGCCAAGTTCTATAATGTAAAATTCCCACAAGTATATGAAAGTGACAACATAGGTGACTCTCTATCATGAAAATCATGGTGCTACTTTGAAGCACAAGTGTGGTAAAAGGATAGTAACATTGTCTCTTCTCTCTTTTTCTCTCATTTTTTCTTTTTTTTTTATTTGGGCCTTCTCTTTTTTATGGCCTCTTTTCCCTTTTTTATTTTTTATTTTTTGCCCGGAGTCTCATCTCGACTTGTGAGGTAATCATAGTCTCCATCATCCTTTCCTCACTTGGGACAATTCTCTAATAATGATGATCATCACACTTTTATTTACTTACAACTCAAAGATTACAACTCAATACTTACAACAAAATATGACTCTATGTGAATGCCTCCAGTGGTGTACCGGGATGTGCAATGACTCATGAGTGACATGTATGAAAGAATTATGAATGGTGGCTTTTCCACAAATACGATGTCAACTACATGATCATGCAAAGCAATATGACAATGATGAAGCGTTTCATAATAACGGAACGGTGGAAAGTTGCATGGCAATATATCTCGGAATGGCTATGGAAATGCCCTAATAGTTAGGTATGCTGGCTGTTTTAAGGAAGGTGTATGGTGGGTTTATGGCACCGGCGAAAGTTGCATGGTACTAGAGAGGCTAGCAATGGTGGAAGGGTGAGAGTGCGTATAATCCATGGACTCAACATTAGTCATAAAGAACTCACATACTTATTGCAAAAATTTATTAGCTATTGAAACAAAGTACTACGC